>NC_088421.1:52525942-52534315 GCF_034236695.1 Oncorhynchus nerka | reverse complement strand
ACCTCCTAGTGTACTAGGTGGAGGCCATGATCAGGTGTAGTCAGTTAGGGTTCAGGTGTAGTCAGTTAGGTGGTGTTAGGGGGTACCTCCTAGTGTACTAGGTGGAGGCCATGATCAGGTGTAGTTAGGGTTTAGGGGGTGTAGGGTACCTCCTAGTGTACTTGGTTGAGGCCATGATCAGGTGTCATCAGTTAGGGTGTAGGGTTTAGGTGTAGGGTTTAAGGTACCTCCTAGTGTACTAGGTGGAGGCCATGATCAGGTGTAGTCAGTTAGGGTGTAGGGTTTAGGGTGTAGGGTACCTCCTAGTGTACTTGGTTGAGGCCATGATCAGGTGTAGTCAGTTAGGGTTTAGGGTGTAGGGTACCTCCTAGTGTACTTGGTTGAGGCCATGATCAGGTGTAGTCAGTTAGGGTTTAGGGTGTAGGGTACCTCCTAGTGTACTTGGTTGAGGCCATGATCAGGTGTAGGCAGTTAGGGTTTAGGGTGTAGGGTACCTCCTAGTGTACTTGGTTGAGGCCATGATCAGGTGTAGTCAGTTAGGGTTTAGGGTGTAGGGTTTAGGGTACCTCCTAGTGTACTAGGTTGAGGCCATGATCAGGTATAGTCAGTTAGGGTTTAGGGTGTAGGGTACCTCTAGTGTACTAGGTGGAGGCCATGATCAGGTGTAGTCAGTTAGGGTTTAGGGTGTAGGGTACCTCCTAGTGTACTTGGTGGAGGCCATGATCAGGTGTAGTCTCTGGAGTGAGTCGATGACATCATGGCCGTGTTCTTTACCCATCAGCTGCTTGGTGATCCTGCAGTAGAACTTCTGTAGCTCCTCCTCCCCGATCTCCCTGGAAACAACATCACAGCCGTCACCCTCATGCAGCTACGGGTCAATGGTGAACGACTCCAGAGAGGTGTACTACAAGGTCAATGAGTTAGCCAGCTAACTTTCATTATCAGAAATAACTGGTGATTTTCTGATTTATTATGAAACCTAAACTTGTTGGTTGTTGAATCAATTAGACCACGCCCATATCAAGTTTATCTTTAAAAATATATATTTTCAGAATAATTTGGCAAGTTAGCTGTGTAAAGGCGGAGGCCATGATCAGGTGTAGTCAGTTAGGGTTTAGGGTACCTCCTAGTGTACTTGGTGGAGGCCATGATCAGGTGTAGTCAGTTAGGGTTTAGGGTTTAGGGTGTAGGGTACCTCCTAGTGTACTTGGTGGAGGCCATGATCAGGTGTAGTCAGTTAGGGTTTAGGGTTTAGGGTGTAGGGTACCTCCAAGCTACTCTCTGGTTATCTGCGTAGTAACTGCATATGGGTGGAGTCGTTGTTTTGAGGGCAGGGAATCTTTTGTTGCGTCCCACCCAGAGAGGAAGTCAGTGTAGTGGATATCCACTAGGGGAACCAGAGTTAGCCAGGCACTCTTTTGACTCTGGCTAATGACGATTTTCTGATTATACTTCTGGATCCGGTGTTATATGCCTGTTTACAGATGCAAGCTACATGTCAGGCTAGTCTGGTTATATACCTGTTTACAGATGCTAGCTACATGTCAGGCTAGTCTGGTGTTATATACCTGTTTACAGATGCTAGCTACATGTCAGGCTAGTCTGGTGTTATATACCTGTTTACAGATGCTAGCTACATGTCAGGCTGGAGGCCAGGTGTTATATGCCTGTTTACAGATGCTAGCTACATGTCAGGCTAGTCAGGTGTTATATGCCTGTTTACAGATGCTAGCTACATGTCAGGCTAGTCTGGTGTTATAAACCTGTTTACAGATGCTAGCTACATGTCAGGCTAGTCTGGTGTTATATACCTGTTTACAGATGCTAGCTACATGTCAGGCTAGTCTGGTGTTATATACCTGTTTACAGATGCTAGCTACATGTCAGGCTAGTCTGGTGTTATATACCTGTTTACAGATGCTAGTTACATGTCAGGCTAGTCTGGTGTTATATACCTGTTTACAGATGCTAGTTACATGTCAGGCTAGTCTGGTGTTATATACCTGTTTACAGATGCTAGCTACATGTCAGGCTAGTCTGGTGTTATATGCCTGTTTACAGATGCTAGCTACATGTCAGCTAGTCTGGTGTTATATGCCTGTTTACAGATGCTAGCTACATGTCAGGCTAGTCTGGTGTTATAAACCTGTTTACAGATGCTAGCTACATGTCAGGCTAGTCTGGTGTTATATACCTGTTTACAGATGCTAGCTACATGTCAGGCTAGTCTGGTGTTATATACCTGTTTACAGATGCTAGCTACATGTCAGGCTAGTCTGGTGTTATATACCTGTTTACAGATGCTAGCTACATGTCAGGCTAGTCTGGTGTTATATACCTGTTTACAGATGCTAGTTACATGTCAGGCTAGTCTGGTGTTATATACCTGTTTACAGATGCTAGTTACATGTCAGGCTAGTCTGGTGTTATATACCTGTTTACAGATGCTAGCTACATGTCAGGCTAGTCTGGTGTTATATGCCTGTTTACAGATGCTAGCTACATGTCAGCTAGTCTGGTGTTATATGCCTGTTTACAGATGCTAGCTACATGTCAGGCTAGTCTGGTGTTATATACCTGTTTACAGATGCTAGCTACATGTCAGGCTAGTCTTTTATATACCTGTTTACAGATGCTAGCTACATGTCAGGCTAGTCTGGTGTCATATGCACGTTTACCCGCCAAAGCCCCCACCATCCCCCTCTTACCCAAATCCAGATGACATGTTCTGAAAGAGCTGCACAATCTGGATCCCCCTCTTCAAATCAGCCGGGTAGACAATCTGGACCCTCTCTTTCTGAAATTATCTGCAGAAATTGTTGCCACCCCTTTTACCAGCCTGTTCAACCTCTCTTTTATATAGTCTGATTCCTAAAGACTGGAAAGCTGCTGCGGTCATCCCCCTCTTCAAAGGGGGTGACACTCTAGACCCAAACTGCTGCGGTCATCCCCCTCTTCAAAGGGGGTGACACTCTAGACCCAAACTGCTGCGGTCATCCCCCTCTTCAAAGGGGGTGACACTCTAGACCCAAACTGCTGCGGTCATCCCCCTCTTCAAAGGGGGTGACACTCTAGACCCAAACTGCTGCGGTCATCCCCCTCTTCAAAGGGGGGACACTCTAGACCCAAACTGCTGCGGTCATCCCCTCTTCAAAGGGGGGACACTCTAGACCCAAACTGCTGCGGTCATCCCCCTCTTCAAAGGGGTGACACTCTAGACCCAAACTGCTGCGGTCATCCCCCTCTTCAAAGGGGTGACACTCTAGACCCAAACTGCTGCGGTCATCCCCCTCTTCAAGGGGGTGACACTCTAGACCCAAACTGCTGCGGTCATCCCCCTCTTCAAAGGGGTGACACTCTAGACCCAAACTGCTGCGGTCATCCCCCTCTTCAAAGGGGTGACACTCTAGACCCAAACTGCCGCGGTCATCCCCCTCTTCAAAGGGGGTGACACTCTAGACCCAAACTGCTGCGGTCATCCCCCTCTTCAAAGGGGACACTCTAGACCCAAACTGCTACAGACCTATATCTATCCTACCCTGTCTTTCTAAGGTCTTCGAAAGCCAAGTTAACAAACAGATTACTGACCATTTCCAATCCCACCAGACCTTCTCCGCTATGCAATCTGGTTTCAGAGCTGGTCATGGGTGCACCTCAGCCACGCTCAAGGTTCTAAACGACATCATAACCGCCATCGATAAGAAACATTACTGTGCAGCCGTATTCATCGACCTGGCCAAGGCTTTCGACTCTGTCAATCACAACATTCTTATTGGCAGACTCGACAGCCTTGGTTTCTCAAATGATTGCCTCGCCTGGTTTACCAACTACTTCTCTGATAGAGTTCAGTGTGTCAAATCGGAGGGCCTGTTGTCTGGACCTCTGACAGTCTCTATGGGAGTGCCACAGGGTTCAATTCTCGGGCCGACTCTCTTTTCTGTATACATCAATGATGTTGCTCTTGCTGCTGGTGATTCTCTGATCCACCTCTACTCAGACGACACCATTCTGTATACTTCTGGCCCCTCCTTGGACACTGTGTTAACTAACCTCCAGACGAGCTTCAATGCCATACAACTCTCCTTCCGTGGCCTCCAACTGCTCTTAAATGCAAGTAAAACTAAATGCATGCTTTTCAAGCGATCGCTGCCCAAACCTGCTCGCCCGTCCAGCATCACTACTCTGGACGGCTCTGACTTAGAATACGTGGACAACTACAAATACCTGGGTGTCTGGTTAGACTGTAAACTCTCCTTCCAGACTCACATTAAGCATCTCCAATCCAAAATTAATTCTAGAATCAGCTTCCTATATCGCAACAAAGCATCCTTCACTCATGCTGCCAAACATACCCTCGTAAAACTGATCATCCTACCGATCCTCGACTTCGGTGATGTCATCTATAAAATAGCCTCCAACACTCTACTCAACAAACTGGATGCAGTCGATCACAGTGCCATCCGTTTTGTCACCAAAGCCCCATTCACTACCCACCATTGTGACCTGTACGCTCTCGTTGGTTGGCCCTCGCTTCATACTTGTCGCCAGACCCACTGGCTCCAGGTTATCTACAAGTCTCTACTACACGCGCTCCAGCAGGTACACCTCACCGGTCACCCCCAAAGCCAATTCCTCCTTTGGTCGTCTTTCCTTCCAGTTCTCTGCTGCCCATGACTGGAATGAATTGCAAAAAACCTCTGAATCTGGAGACTCACATCTCCCTCACTAACTTTAAGCACCAGCTGTCAGAGCAGTTCACAGATCACTGCACCTGTACACAGCCCATCTGTAAACAGCCCATCTGTAAACAGCCCATCTATCTACCTACCTCATCCCCATACTGGTATTTATTTATTTTGCTCCTTTGCACCCCAGTATCTCTACCTGCACATTCATTTTCTGCCGATCTACCATTCCAGTGTTTTAATTGCTATGTTGTAATTACTTCGCCACCATGGCCTATTTATTTCTGTAACTTACCTCCATTTGCACTCACTGTATATAGACTTTTTGTTTTCTTTTGTTCTACTGTATTATTGACTGTATGTTTTGTTTATTCCATGTGTAACTCTGTGTTGTTGTTTGTGTCGCACTGCTTTGCTTTATCTTGGCCAGGTCGCAGTTGTAAATGAGAACTTCTTCTCAACTAGCCTACCTGGTTAAATAAAGGTGAAATAAAATAAAAAAATAAACAGCCATTTTTATTTAATTTGTTTGATGTAATATTGAAGAGTGGGACAACATTGCACAATCAACAGCCTGATCAACTCCATACGAAGGAGATGCGCTGCATGAGGACAAATGTGGTAACAGATACTGACGGGTTTTCTTAACCACGCCCCTACCCCTTTTTTACAAGCATCTGTATTCTCAGTCATGTGACATCTATTGATTAGGGCCTAAAATATTTTACTTAAATTGACTGATTTCCTTCTAGTAACTCACTAAAATCTTTGAAATGGTTGCGTTTATAGTTTTGTTCGGTGTACCTTGCAACTCGGTTTGTTAGTTGCGCAGTGACAAGAGCACGTTAACACCAAACAACATGACAGCAGCGGGGTACGACGGACAGAAGCAGGCGGAGAACAGTGTCCTTTCACCGGCTTGACTCTGTTCTGAACACCGCTAACTGCCGGGTCTTACCTGGCTTGTTTGACCAAACTCTCTGTTCCTGCTGAATACATCGTAGCAGTCCAGACAAGTTGTCCGCTGGGGAAATATGTCCGACTGACAATCACGTGAATCCTCTACTAGTTCCGCGTTTGTCAGCGAGCCTGCCCCGTTTACACCGTGACGTATTTCATTACGCTTTATTTTTTAACCAGGCAAGTCAGAACAAATACTTATTTACAATGACGGCCTACCCCGGACAACACCGGACGATGCCCTATGGGGACTCCCAATCATGGCCGGATGTGATACAGCCTGGGTTTGATCCAGGGACTGTAGTGATGCGTCTTGTACTGAGATGCAGTGGCTTAGACCGCTGCGCCACTCGGACATCTTCACGGACATGATCACTGTTCCAGGGACATCAGCTTATAGAAAATCCAATATGGCTGCCAACGAATTACAAAAAATATATATATTATTTTGTATTATTATTATTTTATTAACACCAAATCAATACAAAAAGTACACGGGGAAAACAAGTATATATAAAGAATATACAAAGGATGTTTGGGCTGGGGGCGGGGCTAAGGGGTACAATATCACATTACACAATGACCTTAAGGGGCGGGGCTGGGGGCGGGGCTAAGGGGTACAATATCACATTACACAATTACCTTAAGGGGCGGGGCTGGGGCGGGGCTAAGGGTACAATATCACATTACACAATGACCTTAAGGGGCGGGGCTAAGGGTACAATATCACATTACACAATGGGGCGGGGCTGGGGGCGGGGCTAAGGGTACAATATCACATTACACAATTACCTTAAGGGGCGGGGCTGGGGCGGGGGGCTAAGGGGTACAATATCACATTACACAATTACCTTAAGGGGCGGGGCTGGGGCGGGGCTAAGGGTACAATATCACAATTACCTTAGGGGCGGGGCTAAGGGGTACAATATCACATTACACAATGACCTTAAGGGGCGGGGCTAAGGGTACAATATCACATTACACAATGACCTTAAGGGGCGGGGCTGGGGGCGGGGCTAAGGGGTACAATATCACATTACACAATGACCTTAAGGGGCGTACACACATTTATCATCTAACAGCTTTTTTGACAACAGAGTATTTAATTGTCTTAAAATAATGTTCAATTTATTTTTGCAAGGTAATAAAATGTTTTGTTTGTAAATGTACATTTGTGAATATGAAATTTGGTCAAAAGAATAATGAAATTAATTACATAAAATAGTTTCAACTTCTTTCTATCCTCAGTAAAGAATCCAAGCAGTACATCTCTCCATAATAGTGTAAAATCTTCATAAATGTGCTTGATTATACATCTACTGATGTCAGATTCCTGACACGCGACAGACGCCTAGTTTCCTGAAACGGTTCTCCTGTGATGTAGTGACGCGCGACAGACGCCTAGTTTCCTGAAACGGGTCTCCCGTGATGTAGTGACGCGCGACAGACGCCTAGTTTCCTGAAACGGTTCTCCTGTGATGTAGTGACGCGCGACAGACGCCTAGTTTCCTGAAACGGGTCTCCTGTGATGTAGTGACAGACGCCTAGTTTCCTGAAACGGGTCTCCTGTGATGTAGTGACGCGCGACAGACGCCTAGTTTCCTGAAACGGTTCTCCTGTGATGTAGTGACGCGCGACAGACGCCTAGTTTCCTGAAACGGGTCTCCTGTGATGTAGTGACGCGCGACAGACGCCTAGTTTCCTGAAACGGTTCTCCTGTGATGTAGTGACGCGCGACAGATGCCTAGTTTCCTGAAACGGTTCTCCTGTGATGTAGTGACAGACGCCTAGTTTCCTGAAACGGGTCTCCTGTGATGTAGTGACGCGACAGACGCCTAGTTTCCTGAAACGGGTCTCCTGTGATGTAGTGACAGACGCCTAGTTTCCTGAAACGGGTCTCCTGTGATGTAGTGACAGACGCCTAGTTTCCTGAAACGGTTCTCCTGTGATGTAGTGACGCGCGACAGACGCCTAGTTTCCTGAAACGGGTCTCCTGTGATGTAGTGACGCGCGACAGACGCCTAGTTTCCTGAAACGGGTCTCCTGTGATGTAGTGACAGACGCCTAGTTTCCTGAAACGGTTCTCCTGTGATGTAGTGACGCGCGACAGACGCCTAGTTTCCTGAAACGGTTCTCCTGTGATGTAGTGACAGACGCCTAGTTTCCTGAAACGGTTCTCCTGTGATGTAGTGACAGACGCCTAGTTTCCTGAAACGGTTCTCCTGTGATGTAGTGACAGACGCCTAGTTTCCTGAAACGGTTCTCCTGTGATGTAGTGACAGACACCTAGTTTCCTGAAACGGGTCTCCTGTGATGTAGTGACAGACGCCTAGTTTCCTGAAACGGTTCTCCTGTGATGTAGTGACGCGCGACAGACGTCTAGTTTCCTGAAACGGTTCTCCTGTGATGTAGTGACAGACGCCTAGTTTTCTGAAACGGTTCTCCTGTGATGTAGTGACGCGCGACAGACGCCTAGTTTCCTGAAACGGTTCTCCTGTGATGTAGTGACGCGCGACAGACGCCTAGTTTCCTGAAACGGGTCTCCTGTGATGTAGTGACGCGCGACAGACGCCTAGTTTCCTGAAACGGTTCTCCTGTGATGTAGTGACAGACGCCTAGTTTCCTGAAACGGTTCTCCTGTGATGTAGTGACAGACGCCTAGTTTCCTGAAACGGTTCTCCTGTGATGTAGTGACAGACGCCTAGTTTCCTGAAACGGTTCTCCTGTG
>NC_088421.1:52515942-52520942 GCF_034236695.1 Oncorhynchus nerka | reverse complement strand
CCTCACCCCCGCTCTTTCTGTGTCTGTGTGTGGCAGGTCATTTTAGTATAAATTTACTTCAGTCCAGCTGATATCTCAGATTCAGTTTGTTTAGAATGAGTAAACCTCTCTCTCTCTCTCTCTCTCTTCTCGGCTTCTTCTCTCTTTTCTTATTCAGAGAGAGAGAGAACTGGGGGAGAGAAACAGAGACTACAGGGAAACAGAAAGATAGAGTGAATGCCAATCTGCCAGAATCTGAGAGAGAGAGAACTGGGGAGAGAAACAGAGACTACAGGGAAACAGAAAGATAGAGTGAATGCCAATCTGCCGTGGAGAGAGAGAGAACTGGGGAGAGAAACAGAGACTACAGGGAAACAGAAAGATAGAGTGAATGCCAATCTGCCGTAGAGAGAGAGAGAGAACTGGGGAGAGAAACAGAGACTACAGGGAAACAGAAAGATAGAGTGAATGCCAATCTGCCGTAGAGAGAGAGAGAAATGGAGAAGAGAAACAGCGACTACAGGGAAACAGAAAGATAGAGTGAATGCCAATCTGCCGTAGAGAGAGAGAGAGAAATGGAGGAGAGAAACAGAGACTACAGGGAAACAGAAAGATAGAGTGAATGCCAATCTGCCGTAGAGAGAGAGAGAACTGGGGGAGAGAAACAGAGACTACAGGGAAACAGAAAGATAGAGTGAATGCCAATCTGCCGAAGAGAGAGAGAGAAATGGAGGAGAGAAACAGAGACTACAGGGAAACAGAAAGATAGAGTGAATGCCAATCTGCCGAAGAGAGAGAGAGAGAAATGGAGGAGAGAAACAGAGACTACAGGGAAACAGAAAGATAGAGTGAATGCCAATCTGCCGAAGAGAGAGAGAAATGGAGGAGAGAAACAGAGACTACAGGGAAACAGAAAGATAGAGTGAATGCCAATCTGCCGTAGAGAGAGAGAGAACTGGGGGAGAGAAACAGAGACTACAGGGAAACAGAAAGATAGAGTGAATGCCAATCTGCCGTAGAGAGAGAGAGAGAAATGGAGGAGAGAAACAGTATATAGTCAATCAGTATAGTACAATACAGGAAGTATATAGTACAGCACAGGAAGTATATAGTACATACAGTCAGCATAGTAAAGTATAGTACAGGAAGTATATAGTACATACAGTCAGCATAGTAAAGTACAGTACAGGAAGTATATAGTACATACAGTCAGTGTAGTACAGTACAGGAAGTATATAGTACATACAGTCAGTATAGTACAGTACAGGAAGTATATAGTACATACAGTAAGTATAGTAAAGTATAGTACAGGAAGTATATAGTACATACAGTCAGCATAGTAAAGTACAGTACAGGAAGTATATAGTACATACAGTCAGTGTAGTACAGTACAGGAAGTATATAGTACATACAGTCAGTATAGTACAGTACAGGAAGTATATTGTACATACAGTCAGTATAGTAAAGTATAGTACAGGAAGTATATAGTACATACAGTCAGCATAGTAAAGTATAGTACAGGAAGTATATAGTACATACAGTCAGTGTAGTACAGTACAGGAAGTATATAGTACATACAGTCAGTATAGTACAGTACAGGAAGTATATAGTACATACAGTCAGTATAGTACAGTACAGGAAGTATATTGTACATACAGTCAGTATAGTAAAGTATAGTACAGGAAGTATATAGTACATACAGTCAGCATAGTAAAGTATAGTACAGGAAGTATATAGTACATACAGTCAGTGTAGTACAGTACAGGAAGTATATAGTACATACAGTCAGTATAGTACAGTACAGGAAGTATATTGTACATACAGTCAGTATAGTAAAGTATAGTACAGGAAGTATATAGTACATACAGTCAGTATAGTACAGTACAGGAAGTATATAGTACAGACAGTCAGTATATAGTACAGGAAGTATATAGTATATACAGTCAGTATAGTATAGTACAGGAAGTATATAGTACATACAGTCAGTATAGTATAGTATAGTACAGGAAGTATATATTGCATACAGTCAGTATAGTATAGTATAGTACGGGAAGTATATAGTACATACAATCAGTATAGTACAGTACAGGAAGTATATAGTACATACAGTCAGTATAGTATAGTACAGTACAGGAAGTATATAGTACATACAGTCAGTATAGTATAGTACAGTACAGGAAGTATATAGTACATACAGTCAGTATAGTACAATATAGTACAGGAAGTATATAGTACATACAGTCAGTGTAGTACAGTAAAGGATGTATATAGTACATACAGTCAGTATAGTGCAGTACAAATAAAATCAAATCAAATCAAATTTATTTATATAGCCCTTCGTACATCAGCTGATATCTCAAAGTGCTGTACAGAAACCCAGCCTAAAACCCCAAACAGCAAACAATGCAGGTGTAAAAGCACGGTGGCTAGGAAAAACTCCCTAGAAAGGCCAAAACCTAGGAAGAAACCTAGAGAGGAACCAGGCTATGTGGGGTGGCCAGTCCTCTTCTGGCAGGAAGTATATAGTACATACAGTCAGTATAGTACAGTACAGGAAGTATATAGTACATACAGTCAGTATAGTACAGTACAGGAAGTATATAGTACAGCACAGGAAGTATATAGTACATACAACTGAGTGGAGTACATTACTAGCTGGACGGAGTACAGTACTAGCTGAGTGGAGTAGTATTAGCTGAGTAGAGTACAGTACTAGCTGAGTGGAGTACAGTACTAGCTGAGTAGAGTACAGTACTAGCTGAGTGGAGTACATTACTAGCTGGACGGAGTACAGCACTAGCTGAGTGGAGTACAGTACTAGCTGGACGGAGTACAGTACTAGCTGAGTAGAGTACAGTACTAGCTGAGTGGAGTACAGTACTAGCTGGACGGAGTACAGTACAAGCTGAGTAGAGTACAGTACTAGCTGGACGGAGTACAGTACTAGCTGAGTGGAGTACATTACTAGCTGGACGGAGTACAGCACTAGCTGGACGGAGTACAGCACTAGCTGAGTGGAGTACAGTACTAGCTGGACGGAGTACAGTACTAGCTGAGTGGAGTACAGTACTAGCTGGACGGAGTACAGTACTAGCTGAGTGGAGTACAGTACTAGCTGGACGGAGTACAGTACTAGCTGAGTGGAGTACAGTACTAGCTGAGTAGAGTACAGTACTAGCTGAGTAGAGTACAGTACTAGCTGAGTGGAGTACAGTACTAGCTGAGTAGAGTAGAGTACTAGCTGAGTAGAGTACAGTACTAAATCAAATCAAATCAAATTTTATTTGTCACATACACATGGTTAGAAGATGTTAATGCGAGTGTAGCGAAATGCTTGTGCTTCTAGTTCCGACAATGCAGTGATAACCAACAAGTAATCTAACTAACAATTCCAAAACTACTGTCTTATACACAGTGTAAGGGGATAAGGAATATGTACATAAGGATATATGAATGAGTGATGGTACAGAGCAGCATACAGTAGATGGTATCGAGTACAGTATATACATATGAGATGAGTATGTAGACAAAGTAAACTAAGTGGCATAGTTAAAGTGGCTAGTGATACATGTATTACATAAGGATGCAGTCGATGATGTAGAGTACAGTATATACGTATGCATATGAGATGAATAATGTAGGGTAAGTAACATTATATAAGGTAGCATTGTTTAAAGTGGCTAGTGATATATTTACATCGTTTCCCATCAATTCCCATTATTAAAGTGGCTGGAGTTGGGTCAGTGTCAATGACAGTGTGTTGGCAGCAGCCACTCAATGTTAGTGGTGGCTGTTTAACAGTCTGATGGCCTTGAGATAGAAGCTGTTTTTCAGTCTCTCGGTCCCAGCTTTGATGCACCTGTACTGACCTCGCCTTCTGGATGATAGCGGGGTGAACAGGCAGTGGTTCGGGTGGTTGATGTCCTTGATGATCTTTATGGCCTTCCTGTAACATCGGGTGGTGTAGGTGTCCTGGAGGGCAGGTAGTTTGCCCCCGGTGATGCGTTGTGCAGACCTCACTACCCTCTGGAGAGCCTTACGGTTGTACTGAGTGGAGTACAGTACTAGCTGGACGGAGTACAGTATTAGCTGGACGGAGTACAGTACTAGCTGGACGGAGTACAGTACTAGCTGGACGGAGTACAGTATTAGCTGGACGGAGTACAGCACTAGCTGAGTGGAGTACAGTACTAGCTGGACGGAGTACAGTATTAGCTGGACGGAGTACAGCACTAGCTGAGTGGAGTACAGTACTAGCTGAGTGGAGTACAGTACTAGCTGAGTAGAGTACAGTACTAGCTGAGTGGAGTACAGTACTAGCTGGACGGAGTACAGTATTAGCTGAGTAGAGTACAGTACTAGCTGAGTAGAGTACAGTATTAGCTGAGTAGAGTACAGTACTAGCTGGACGGAGTACATTACTAGCTGAGTGGAGTACAGTACTAGCTGAGTGGAGTACAGTACTAGCTGGACGGAGTACAGTACTAGCTGGACGGAGTACAGTACTAGCTGAGTAGAGTACAGTACTAGCTGGACGGAGTACAGTACTAGCTGAGTAGAGTACAGTACTAGCTGGACGGAGTACAGTACTAGCTGAGTGGAGTACAGTACTAGCTGGACGGAGTACAGTACTAGCTGGACGGAGTACAGTACTAGCTGGACGGAGTACAGTACTAGCTGGACGGAGTACAGTATTAGCTGGACGGAGTACAGCACTAGCTGAGTGGAGTACAGTACTAGCTGAGTGGAGTACAGTATTAGCTGGACGGAGTACAGTACTAGCTGAGTGGAGTACAGTACTAGCTGAGTGGAGTACAGTATTAGCTGGACGGAGTACAGTACTAGCTGGACGGAGTACAGCACTAGCTGAGTAGAGTACAGTACTAGCTGAGTGGAGTACAGTACTAGCTGGACGGAGTACAGCACTAGCTGAGTGGAGTACAGTACTAGCTGGACGGAGTACAGTACTAGCTGAGTGGAGTACAGTACTAGCTGGACGGAGTACAGTACTAGCTGAGTGG
>NC_088421.1:52450942-52510942 GCF_034236695.1 Oncorhynchus nerka | reverse complement strand
TCCAGAGACCAAGGTACAGGACGGCAGGCTCAGGGACAGAGACAGGCAGAGGTCTGTAATCCAGAGACCAAGGTACAGGACGGCAGGCTCAGGGTCAGAGACAGGCAGAGGTCTGTAATCCAGAGACCAAGGTACAGGACGGCTGGCTGGCTCAGGGTCAGAGACAGGCAGAGGTCTGTAAATCCAGAGTAGAGACCAAGGTACAGGACGGCAGGCTGGCTCAGGGTCAGAGACAGGCAGAGGTCTGTAATCCAGAGACCAAGGTACAGGACGGCAGGCTGGCTCAGGGTCAGAGACAGGCAGAGGTCTGTAATCCAGAGACCAAGGTACAGGACGGCAGACTCAGGGTCAGAGACAGGCAGAGGTCTGTAATCCAGAGACCAAGGTGCAGGACGGCTGGCTCAGGGTCAGAGACAGGCAGAGGTCTGTAATCCAGAGACCAAGGTACAGGACGGCAGGCTCAGGGTCAGAGACAGGCAGAGGTCTGTAATCCAGAGACCAAGGTACAGGACGGCTGGCTCAGGGTCAGAGACAGGCAGAGGTCTGTAATCCAGAGACCAAGGTACAGGACGGCAGGCTCAGGGTCAGAGACAGGCAGAGGTCTGTAATCCAGAGTAGAGACCAAGGTACAGGACGGCAGGCTCAGGGTCAGAGACAGGCAGAGGTCTGTAATCCAGAGTAGAGACCAAGGTACAGGACGGCAGGCTGGCTCAGGGTCAGAGACAGGCAGAGGTCTGTAATCCAGAGTAGAGACCAAGGTACAGGACGGCAGGCTCAGGGTCAGAGACAGGCAGAGGTCTGTAATCCAGAGTAGAGACCAAGGTACAGGACGGCTGGCTCAGGGTCAGAGACAGGCAGAGGTCTGTACTCCAGAGACCAAGGTACAGGACGGCTGGCTCAGGGTCAGAGACAGGCAGAGGTCTGTAATCCAGAGACCAAGGTACAGGACGGCTGGCTCAGGGTCAGAGACAGGCAGAGGTCTGTAATCCAGAGTAGAGACCAAGGTACAGGACGGCAGGCTCAGGGTCAGGACAGGCAGAGGTCTGTAAATCCAGAGTAGAGACCAAGGTACAGGACGGCTGGCTCAGGGTCAGAGACAGGCAGAGGTCTGTAATCCAGAGTAGAGACAAGGTACAGGACGGCTGGCTTGCTCAGGGTCAGAGACAGGCAGAGGTCTGTAATCCAGAGACCAAGGTACAGGACGGCAGGCTCAGGGTCAGAGACAGGCAGGGGTCTGTAATCCAGAGACCAAGGTACAGTACGGCAGGCTCAGGGTCAGAGACAGGCAGAGGTCTGTAATCCAGAGTAGAGATAAGGTACAGGACGGCTGGCTGGCTCAGGGTCAGAGACAGGCAGAGGTCTGTAATCCAGAGACCAAGGTACAGGACGGCAGGCTCAGGGTCAGGACAGGCAGAGGTCTGTAATCCAGAGACCAAGGTACAGGACGGCAGGCTCAGGGTCAGAGACAGGCAGAGGTCTGTAAATCCAGAGACCAAGGTACAGGACGGCTGGCTGGCTCAGGGTCAGAGACAGGCAGAGGTCTGTAATCCAGAGACCAAGGTACAGGACGGCAGGCTCAGGGTCAGAGACAGGCAGAGGTCTGTAATCCAGAGTAGAGACCGAGGTACAGGACGGCAGGCTCAGGGTCAGAGACAGGCAGAGGTCTGTAATCCAGAGACCAAGGTACAGGACGGCAGGCTCAGGGTCAGAGACAGGCAGAGGTCTGTAATCCAGAGACCAAGGTACAGGACCGCAGGCTGGCTCAGGGTCAGAGACAGGCAGAGGTCTGTAATCCAGAGACCAAGGTACAGGACGGCAGACTCAGGGTCAGAGACAGGCAGAGGTCTGTAATCCAGAGACCAAGGTACAGGAGGGCAGGCTCAGGGTCAGAGACAGGCAGAGGTCTGTAATCCAGAGTAGAGACCAAGGTACAGGACGGCAGGCTCAGGGTCAGAGACAGGCAGAGGTCTGTAATCCAGAGACCAAGGTACAGGACGGCTGGCTCAGGGTCAGAGACAGGCAGAGGTCTGTAATCCAGAGTAGAGACCAAGGTACAGGACGGCAGGCTCAGGGTCAGGACGGGCAGAGGTCTGTAAATCCAGAGTAGAGACCAAGGTACAGGACGGCTGGCTCAGGGTCAGAGACAGGCAGAGGTCTGTAGTCCAGAGTAGAGACAAGGTACAGGACGGCTGGCTTGCTCAGGGTCAGAGACAGGCAGAGGTCTGTAATCCAGAGACCAAGGTACAGGACGGCAGGCTCAGGGTCAGAGACAGGCAGGGGTCTGTAATCCAGAGACCAAGGTACAGGACGGCAGGCTCAGGGTCAGAGACAGGCAGAGGTCTGTAATCCAGAGTAGAGATAAGGTACAGGACGGCTGGCTGGCTCAGGGTCAGAGACAGGCAGAGGTCTGTAATCCAGAGACCAAGGTACAGGACGGCAGGCTCAGGGTCAGGACAGGCAGAGGTCTGTAATCCAGAGACCAAGGTACAGGACGGCAGGCTCAGGGTCAGAGACAGGCAGAGGTCTGTAAATCCAGAGACCAAGGTACAGGACGGCTGGCTGGCTCAGGGTCAGAGACAGGCAGAGGTCTGTAATCCAGAGACCAAGGTACAGGACGGCAGGCTCAGGGTCAGAGACAGGCAGAGGTCTGTAATCCAGAGTAGAGACCGAGGTACAGGACGGCAGGCTCAGGGTCAGAGACAGGCAGAGGTCTGTAATCCAGAGACCAAGGTACAGGACGGCAGGCTCAGGGTCAGAGACAGGCAGAGGTCTGTAATCCAGAGACCAAGGTACAGGACCGCAGGCTGGCTCAGGGTCAGAGACAGGCAGAGGTCTGTAATCCAGAGACCAAGGTACAGGACGGCAGACTCAGGGTCAGAGACAGGCAGAGGTCTGTAATCCAGAGACCAAGGTACAGGAGGGCAGGCTCAGGGTCAGAGACAGGCAGAGGTCTGTAATCCAGAGTAGAGACCAAGGTACAGGACGGCTGGCTCAGAGTCAGAGACAGGCAGAGGTCTGTAATCCAGAGACCAAGGTACAGGACGGCTGGCTCAGGGTCAGAGACAGGCAGAGGTCTGTAATCCAGTGACCAAGGTACAGGACGGCTGGCTCAGGGTCAGAGACAGGCAGAGGTCTGTAATCCAGAGTAGAGACCAAGGTACAGGACGGCTGGCTCAGAGTCAGAGACAGGCAGAGGTCTGTAATCCAGAGTAGAGACCAAGGTACAGGACGGCAGGCTGGCTCAGGGTCAGAGACAGGCAGAGGTCTGTACTCCAGAGACCAAGGTACAGGACGGCTGGCTCGGGGTCAGAGACAGGCAGAGGTCTGTAATCCAGAGACCAAGGTACAGGACGGCAGGCTGGCTCAGGGTCAAAGACAGGCAGAGGTCTGTAATCCAGAGTAGAGACCAAGGTACAGGACGGCTGGCTCAGGGTCAGAGACAGGCAGAGCTCTGTAATCCAGAGACCAAGGTACAGGACGGCTGGCTCAGGGTCAGAGACAGGCAGAGGTCTGTAATCCAGAGTAGAGACCAAGGTACAGGACGGCAGGCTCAGGGTCAGAGACAGGCAGAGGTCTGTAATCCAGAGACCAAGGTACAGGACGGCATGCTCAGGGTCAGAGACAGGCAGAGGTCTGTAATCCAGAGTAGAGACCAAGGTACAGGACGGCTGGCTCAGGGTCAGAGACAGGCAGAGGTCTGTAATCCAGAGACCAAGGTACAGGACGGCAGGCTCAGGGTCAGAGACAGGCAGAGGTCTGTAATCCAGAGACCAAGGTACAGGACGGCAGGCTCAGGGTCAGAGACAGGCAGAGGTCTGTAATCCAGAGTAGAGACCAAGGTACAGGACGGCAGGCTGGCTCAGGGTCAGAGACAGGCAGAGGTCTGTACTCCAGAGTAGAGACCAAGGTACAGGACGGTTGGCTCAGGGTCAGAGACAGGCAGAGGTCTGTAATCCAGAGTAAAGACCAAGGTACAGGACGGCAGGCTGGCTCAGGGTCAGAGACAGGCAGAGGTCTGTAATCCAGAGTAGAGACCAAGGTACAGGACGGCTGGCTCAGGGTCAGAGACAGGCAGAGGTCTGTAATCCAGAGACCAAGGTACAGGACGGCTGGCTCAGGGTCAGAGACAGGCAGAGGTCTGTAATCCAGAGACCACGGTACAGGACAGCAGGCTCAGGGTCAGAGACAGGCAGAGGTCTGTAATCCAGAGTAGAGACCAAGGTACAGGACGGCAGGCTCAGGGTCAGAGACAGGCAGAGGTCTGTAATCCAGAGTAGAGACCAAGGTACAGGACGGCAGGCTGGCTCAGGGTCAGAGACAGGCAGAGGTCTGTAATCCAGAGACCAAGGTACAGGACGGCAGGCTCAGGGTCAGAGACAGGCAGAGGTCTGTAATCCAGAGTAGAGACCAAGGTACAGGACGGCAGGCTGGCTCAGGGTCAGAGACAGGCAGAGGTCTGTAATCCAGAGACCAAGGTACAGGACGGCTGGCTCAGGGTCAGAGACAGGCAGAGGTCTGTAATCCAGAGTAGAGACAAGGTACAGGACGGCAGGCTCAGGGTCAGAGACAGGCAGAGGTCTGTAATCCAGAGACCAAGGTACAGGACGGCTGGCTGGCTCAGGGTCAGAGACAGGCAGAGGTCTGTAATCCAGAGTAGAGACCAAGGTACAGGACGGCAGGCTGGCTCAGGGTCAGAGACAGGCAGAGGTCTGTAATCCAGAGTAGAGACCAAGGTACAGGACGGCAGGCTCAGGGTCAGAGACAGGCAGAGGTCTGTAATCCAGAGTAGAGACCAAGGTACAGGACGGCAGGCTGGCTCAGGGTCAGAGACAGGCAGAGGTCTGTAATCCAGAGTAGAGACCAAGGTACAGGACGGCTGGCTCAGGGTCAGAGACAGGCAGAGGTCTGTAATCCAGAGACCAAGGTACAGGACGGCTGGCTCAGGGTCAGAGACAGGCAGAGGTCTGTAATCCAGAGACCACGGTACAGGACAGCAGGCTCAGGGTCAGAGACAGGCAGAGGTCTGTAATCCAGAGTAGAGACCAAGGTACAGGACGGCAGGCTCAGGGTCAGAGACAGGCAGATGTCTGTAATCCAGAGACCAAGTTACAGGACGGCTGGCTCAGGGTCAGAGACAGGCAGAGGTCTGTAATCCAGAGTAGAGACAAGGTACAGGACGGCAGGCTCAGGGTCAGAGACAGGCAGAGGTCTGTAATCCAGAGACCAAGGTACAGGACGGCTGGCTGGCTCAGGGTCAGAGACAGGCAGAGGTCTGTATCCAGAGTAGAGACCAAGGTACAGGACGGCAGGCTGGCTCAGGGTCAGAGACAGGCAGAGGTCTGTAATCCAGAGTAGAGACCAAGGTACAGGACGGCAGGCTCAGGGTCAGAGACAGGCAGAGGTCTGTAATCCAGAGTAGAGACCAAGGTACAGGACGGCAGGCTGGCTCAGGGTCAGAGACAGGCAGAGGTCTGTAATCCAGAGACCAAGGTACAGGACGGCTGGCTCAGGGTCAGAGACAGGCAGAGGTCTGTAATCCAGAGTAGAGACAAGGTACAGGACGGCAGGCTCAGGGTCAGAGACAGGCAAATCAAATCAAATCAAATCAAATCAAATTTTATTTGTCACATACACATGGTTAGCAGATGTTAATGCGAGTGTAGCGAAATGCTTGTGCTTCTAGTTCCGACAATGCAGTGATAACCAACAAGTAATCTAACTAACAATTCTAAAACTACTGTCTTATACACAGTGTTAGGGGATAAAGAATATGTACATAAGGATATATGAGTGAGTGATGGTACAGAGCAGCATACAGTAGATGGTATCGAGTACAGTATATACATATGAGATGAGTATGTAGACAAAGTAAACAAAGTGGCATAGTTAAAGTGGCTAGTGATACATGTAGACAGGATGCAGTCGATGATGTAAGTACAGTATATACCAAGAGATGAATAATGGAGGGTAAGTAACATTATATCAGGTAGCATTGTTTAAAGTGGCTGTGATATATTTACATCATTTCCCATCAATTCCCATTATTAAAGTGGCTGGAGTTGGGTCAGTGTCAATGACAGTGTGTTGGCAGCAGCCACTCAATGGTGGCTGTTTAACAGTCTGATAGCCTTGAGATAGAAGCTGTTTTTCAGTCTCTCAGTCCCAGCTTTGATGCACCTGTACTGACCTCGCCTCTGGATGATAGCAGTGACAGGCAGTGGTTCGGGTGGTTGATGTCCTTGATGATCTTTATGGCCTTCCTGTAACATCGGGTGGTGTAGGTGTCCTGGAGGGCAGGTAGTTTGGTCGGTGACAGGCAGACCTCACTACCCTCTGGAGAGCCTTACGGTTGAGGGCGGAGCAGTTGCCGTACCAGGCGGTGATACAGCCCGCCAGGATGCTCTCAGAGGCAGAGGTCTGTAATCCAGAGACCAAGGTACAGGACGGCTGGCTGGCTCAGGGTCAGAGACAGGCAGAGGTCTGTAATCCAGAGTAGAGACCAAGGTACAGGACGGCAGGCTGGCTCAGGGTCAGAGACAGGCAGAGGTCTGTAATCCAGAGTAGAGACCAAGGTACAGGACGGCAGGCTCAGGGTCAGAGACAGGCAGAGGTCTATAATCCAGAGACCAAGGTACAGGACGGCTGGCTCAGGGTCAGAGACAGGACAGGCAGAGGTCAGGTGGGGGGGTACAGGTATAAGTCACATTCTATTAAGTCCCCAAAGCACACATCCCTTGGTCTTTTCAGTTCGCTGCAGCTAGCGACGGGACGAGCTGCAACAAACACTCAAACTGAACAGTTGGATCTCAATCTCTTCATTGAAAGACTCAATCATGGACACTCTTACTGACAGTTGTTTCTGCTTTGTGTGATGTATTGTTGTCTCTACCTTCTTGCCCTTTGTGCTGTTGTCTGGGCCCGATACTGTTTGTACCATGTTTTGTGCTGCTGCCATGTTATGTTGCTACCATGTTGTGTTGCTACCATACTGTGTTGCCATGTTGTCATGTTGTTTTGCTACCATGTTGTGTTGCTACCATGCTGTGTTGTCATGTTGTGTTGCTACCATGCTGTGTTGTCATGTTGTGTTGCTACCATGCTGTGTTGTCATGTTGTGTTGCTACCATGCTGTGTTGTCATGTTGTGTTGCTACCATGCTGTGTTGTCATGTTGTGTTGCTACCATGTTGTGTTGCTACCATACTGTGTTGTCATGTTGTGCTGCTACCATGCTGTGTTGTCATGTTGTGTTGCTACCATGTTGTGTTGCTACCATACTGTGTTGTCATGCTGTTTTGCTACCATGTTGTGTTGCTACCATGCTGTGTTGTCATGTTGTGTTGCTACCATGCTGTGTTGTCATGTTGTGTTGCTACCATGCTGTGTGGTCATGTTGTTTTGCTACCATGTTGTGTTGCTACCATGCTGTTGTCATATTGTGTTGCTGCCATGTTGTGCTGCTACCATGCTGTGTTGTCATGTTGTGTTGCTGCCATGTTGTCATGTTGTGTTGCTACCATGCTGTGTTGTCATGTTGTGTTGCTACCATGTTGTGTTGCTACAATGTTGTTGTCATGTTGTTTTGCTACCATGCTGTGTTGTCATGTTGTATTGCTACCATGCTGTGTTGTCATGTTGTGTTGCTACCATGCTGTGTTGTCATGTTGTGTTGCTACCATGCTGTGTTGTCATGTTGTGATGCTACCGTGCTGTGTTGTCATGTTGTTTTGCTACCATGCTGTGTTGTCATGTTGTGTTGCTACTATGCTGTGTTGTCATGTTGTGTTGCTACCGTGCTGTGTTGTCATGTTGTGTTGCTACCGTGCTGTGTTGTCATGTTGTGTTGCTACCATGCTGTGTTGTCATGTTGTTTTGCTACCATGCTGTGTTGTCATGTTGTGTTGCTACCGTGCTGTGTTGTCATGTTGTATTGCTACCATGCTGTGTTGTCATGTTGTGTTGCTACCATGCTGTGTTGTCATGTTGTGTTGCTACCGTGCTGTGTTGTCATGTTGTATTGCTACCATGCTGTGTTGTCATGTTGTGTTGCTACCATGCTGTGTTGTCATGTTGTGTTGCTACCATGCTGTGTTGTCATGTTGTGTTGCTACCATGCTGTGTTGTCATGTTGTGTTGCTACCATGCTGTGTTGTCATGTTGTGTTGCTACAATGTTGTTGTCATGTTGTTTTGCTACCATGCTGTGCTGTCATGTTGTATTGCTACCATGCTGTGTTGTCATGTTGTTTTGCTACCATGCTGTGTTGTCATGTTGTGTTGCTGCCATGTTGTGTTGTCATGTCAAATCAAATCAAATCAAATCAAATTTTATTTGTCACATACACATGGTTAGCAGATGTTAATGCGAGTGTAGCGAAATGCTTGTGCTTCTAGTTCCGACAATGCAGTGATAACCAACAAGTAATCTAACTAACAATTCCAAAACTACTGTCTTATACACAGTGTAAGGGGATAAGGAATATGTACATAAGGATATATGAATGAGTGATGGTACAGAGCAGCATACAGTAGATGGTATCGAGTACAGTATATACATATGAGATGAGTATGTAGACAAAGTAAACAAAGTGGCATAGTTAAAGTGGCTAGTGACATAAGAATGCAGTCGATGATCTAGAGTACAGTATATACATATGCATATGAGATGAATAATGTAGGGTAAGTAACATTATATAAGGTAGCATTGTTTAAAGTGGCTAGTGATATATTTACATCATTTCCCATCAATTCCCATTATTAAAGTGGCAGGAGTTGGGTCAGTGTCAATGACAGTGTGTTGGCAGCAGCCACTCAATGTTAGTGGTGGCTGTTTAACAGTCTGATAGCCTTGAGATAGAAGCTGTTTCTCAGTCTCTCGGTCCCAGCTTTGATGCACCTGTACTGACCTCGCCTTCTGGATGATAGCGGGGTGAACAGGCAGTGGTTCGGGTGGTTGATGTCCTTGATGATCTTTATGGCCTTCCTGTAACATCGGGTGGTGTAGGTGTCCTGGAGGGCAGGTAGTTTGCCCCCGGTGATGCGTTGTGCAGACCTCACTACCCTCTGGAGAGCCTTACGGTTGAGGGCGGAGCAGTTGTGTACCAGGCGGTGATACAGCCCGCCAGGATGCTCGATTGTGCATCTGTAGAAGTTTGTGAGTGCTTTTGGTGACAAGCCGAATTTCTTCAGCCTCCTGAGGTTGAAGAGGCGCTGCTGCGCCTTCTTCACGACGCTGTCAGTGTGAGTGGACCAATTCAGTTTGTCTGTGATGTGTATGCCGAGGAACTTAAAACTTGCTACCCTCTCCACTACTGATCCATCGATGTGGATAGGGGGGTGTTCCCTCTGCTGTTTCCTGAAGTCCACAATCATCTCCTTAGTTTTGTTGACGTTGAGTGTGAGGTTATTTTCCTGACACCACACTCCGAGGGCCCTCACCTCCTCCCTGTAGGCCGTCTCGTCGTTGTTGGTAATCAAGCCTACCACTTTTGTGTCGTCCGCAAACTTGATGATTGAGTTGGAGGCGTGCATGGCCACGCAGTCGTGGGTGAACAGGGAGTACAGGAGAGGGCTCAGAACGCACCCTTGTTGTGTTGCTACCATGCTGTGTGGTCATGTTGTTCTGCTACCATGCTGTGTTGTCATGTTGTGTTGCTACCATGCTGCTACCATGTTGTGTTGCTACCATGTTGTGTTGCTACCATGTTGTGTTGCTACCATGCTGTGTTGTCATGTTGTGTTGCTACCATGCTGTGTTGTCATGTTGTGTTGCTACCATGTTGTGTTGCTACCATGTTGTGTTGCTACCATGCTGTGTTGTCATGTTGTGTTGCTACCATGCTGTGTTGTCATGTTGTGTTGCTACCATGCTGTGTTGTCATGTTGTGGTGCTACCATGCTGTGTTGTCATGTTGTGTTGCTACCATGTTGTGTTGCTACCATGCTGTGTTGTCATGTTGTGTTGCTACCATGTTGTGTTGCTACCATGCTGTGTTGTCATGTTGTGTTGCTACCATGCTGTGTTGCTACCATGCTGTGTTGTCATGGGGCGGCAGGGTAGCCTAGTGGTTAGAGCGGTGGACTAGTAACCGGAAGGTTGCAAGTTCAAATCCCCGGGCTGACAAGGTACAAATCTGTCGTTCTGCCCCTGAACAGGCAGTTAACCCACTGTTCCTAGGCCGTCATTGAAAATAAGAATTTGTTCTTAGCTGACTTGCCTATAAAGGTAAAATAAAATAAAAAATTGTTGTGCTGTTGTCATGTTGTGTTGCTACCATGTTGCTACCATGTTGTGTTGCTACCACACTCTTTTGCCTTTGGTAGACCATCATTGTAAAACATAATTTGATTTTAACTGACTTGCCTAGTTAAATAAAGGTTAAATATGTTACAAATAAAATCATAATGAGCAAATGAAGCCATGAAGTCGGAGGAATTGTCCGCAGAGCCCTGAGACAGGATTATGTCGAGGCACAGATCTAAGGAAGGGGCCCTGAGACAGGATTATGTCGAGGCACAGATCTAAGGAAGGGGCCCTGAGACAGGATTATGTCGAGGCACAGATCTAAGGAAGGGGCCCTGAGACAGGATTATGTCGAGGCACAGATCTAAGGAAGGGGCCCTGAGACAGGATTATGTCGAGGCACAGATCTAAGGAAGGGGCCCTGAGACAGGATTATGTCGAGGCACAGATCTAAGGAAGGGGCCCTGAGACAGGATTATGTCGAGGCACAGATCTAAGGAAGGGGCCCTGAGACAGGATTATGTCGAGGCACAGATCTAAGGAAGGGGCCCTGAGACAGGATTATGTCGAGGCACAGATCTAAGGAAGGGGCCCTGAGACAGGATTATGTCGAGGCACAGATCTAAGGAAGGGGCCCTGAGACAGGATTATGTCGAGGCACAGATCTAAGGAAGGGGCCCTGAGACAGGATTATGTCGAGGCACAGATCTAAGGAAGGGTACCAATACATGTCTGCAGCATTGAAGGTCCCCAAGAACACAGTGGCCTCAATCATTCTGCAGCATTGAAGGTCCCCAAGAACACAGTGGCCTCAATCATTCTGCAGCATTGAAGGTCCCCAAGAACACAGTGGCCTCCATCATTCTGCAGCATTGAAGGTCCCCAAGAACACAGTGGCCTCCATCATTCTGCAGCATTGAAGGTCCCCAAGAACACAGTGGCCTCCATCATTCTGCAGCATTGAAGGTCCCCAAGAACACAGTGGCCTCAATCATTCTGCAGCATTGAAGGTCCCCAAGAACACAGTGGCCTCCATCATTCTGCAGCATTGAAGGTCCCCAAGAACACAGTGGCCTCAATCATTCTGCAGCATTGAAGGTCCCCAAGAACACAGTGCCCTCAATCATTCTGCAGCATTGAAGGTCCCCAAGAACACAGTGGCCTCAATCATTCTGAAATGGAAGAAGTTTGGAACCACCAAGATTCTTCCTAGAGCTGGCCGCCCGGCCAAACTGAGCAATCGGGGGAGAAGGGCCTTGGTCAGGGAGGTGACCAAGAACCCGATGGTCACTCTGACAGAGCTCTAGGGTTCCTCTGTGGAGATGGGAGAACCTTCCAGAAGGACAACCATCTCTGCAGCAGTCCACCAATCAGGCCTTTATGATAGAGCTGCCAGATGGAAGCCACTTCCTCAGTAAAAGGCACGACAGCCCACTTGGAGTTTTCCAAAAGGCACCTAAAGGACTCTGACCATGAGAAACAATATTCTCTGGTCTGATGAAACCAAGATTGAACTATTTGGCCTGAATGCCAAGCGTTACATCTGGAGGAAACCTGGCACCATCCCTACGGTGAAGCATGGTGGTGGCAGCATCATGCTGTGGGGATGTTTTTCAGCGGCTGGGACTGGGAGACTAGTCAGGATCGAGGGAAAGATGAACAGAGCAGTTCAGTGATCTTTGATGAAAACCTGCTCCAGAGCCCTCTGGACCTCAGACTGGGGGTGAAGGTTCACCTTCCAACAGGACAACAACCCTAAGCACACAGCCAAGACAACACAGGAGTGGCTTCAGGACAAGTCTCTGAATGTCCTTGAGTGGGCCAGCCAGAGTCCGGTCATGAACCCGATCAAACATCTCTGGAGAAACCTGAAAATAGCTGTGCAGCAACTCTCCCCATCAAACCTGACAGAGCTTGTGCCAAGCCTCTGTAGTCCTAACCCTAACCCTAACCCCCAACCCAAACCCTAACCCAAGAAGACTTGAGGCTGTAAACGTTGCCAATGGTGTTTCAACTAAACACTGAGTAAAGGGTCTGAATACTTATGTACATGAGATATAAAAAATAAAAAATGTAATACGCAAAATGTCTAAAAAACAGTATTTTCTTTCTCATTGTGGGGTGTTCAACCTTCCCAAGTTCTCTCACGTCACCCCGCTCCTCCGCTCCCTCCACTGGCTGTGCCATTAAACCCCTACAACTCATCCAGAACGCCGCAGCCCGTCTGGTGTTCAACCTTCCCAAGTTCTCTCACGTCACCCCGCTCCTCCGCTCCCTCCACTGGCTGTGCCATTAAACCCCTACAACTCATCCAGAACGCCGCAGCCCGTCTGGTGTTCAACCTTCCCAAGTTCTCTCACGTCACCCCGCTCCTCCGCTCTCTCCACTGGCTTCCAGTTGAAGCTCGCATCCGCTACAAGACCATGGTGCTTGCCTCCGGAGCTGTCACGTCACCCCGCACCTCAGTACCTCCCTGGCTCTGCCATTAAGGCCCTACAACTCATCCAAACAAGGGCACTGCGTTCATCCACCTCCGCTCTGGCCTGCTCGCCTCCCTACCACTGAGGAAGTACAGTTCTCCGCTCCCAGCCCAGTCAAAACTGTTCGCTCTCAGAACGCCGCAGCCCCAATGGTGGAACAAACTCCTCACGTCACCCAGGACCTCCGAGTCAATCTCCACCTGTGCCATTAAACCCCTACACCTGAAACCCCACCTCTTTAAGGAATACCTAGGTTAGGATCACGTAACCCCGCTCCTCCGCTCCCTCCACCCCATTAAAACAACTCATCCTAGAGTGGCTGCTCCACTGGTGTTCAACCTTTCCCAAGTTCTCTCAACCCCGCTCCTCCGTGAATCCACTGGCTTGCCATTAAAGTCCCTACAACTGGATCCAGAGCCGTCAGCTAAATGACTTAAATTAATGATGTAAATCACGTATTGTGTGTCCCTCCACTGGATGAGCAAAACAATTTCATTGTTGGAGCCCGCTGGTTTGGCCAAGTTTTCATGTTCTCTCACCCTCTCAGACCTTCCCAAGTTTGGGTTAGGGTTAGCTCCTCTCCACTGGCTTGCCATTTACAACTCATCCAGATGGGTTGGTGTTCAATGGGTCAGGGTTCACGTTAGATGGGTTCCACTGGGTGTGCCATTAAACCCCTACAACTTCCAGAATGGGTTAGTCTGGTGTTCAACCTTGTGTTAGTCACCCCGGGTTCCACTGGCTTCCAGGGTTAGATCCGGTACAAGACCATGGTGTTAGATGGAGTTGATGGGGAACGGTTAGTACCTCCAGGGTTAGATCAGGGTACACCCAAACAAGGGCACTGGGTTCATCCATGGGTCTGGCCTGCTCGTCCCTACCACTGGGTTACAGTTAGATCAGCCCAGTCAAAACTGTTCGGTCTGGCCCCCAATGGTGGAACAAACTTAGACGCCAGGACAGCGGAGTCAATGGGTTCCGGAGACATGGGTTAAGGAATACCTAGATGGATTAGTAATGGGTTACCCCCCTTAAAAGATTTAGATGCACTATTTAAAGTGGTTCCACTGGATGTCATAAGGTGAATGCACCAATTTGTAAGTCGCTCTGGATAAGAGGTCTGCTAAATGACTTAAATGTAATGATGTAAATGGGTATTGTGTGTATATTGATGAGCAAAAACAATTTCATTGTTGGAGCTTTTGGTTAGATGTTCTTCACCCTCTCCAGACTGGGTTATATTTGGGTTAGGGTTAGATGGGTTAGGGTTAGGGTTAGATGGGTTAGGGTTAGATGGGTTAGATGGGTTAGATGGGTTAGGGTTAGATGGGTTGGGTTAGATGGGTTAGATGGGTTAGATGGGTTAGGGTTAGATGGGTTAGATGGGTTAGATGGGTTAGGGTTAGATGGGTTAGATGGGTTAGATGGGTTAGATGGGTTAGGTTAGATGGGTTAGATGGGTTAGATGGGTTAGATGGGTTAGGGTTAGATGGGTTAGATGGGTTAGATGGGTTAGATGGGTTAGATGGGTTAGATGGTTAGGGTTAGATGGGTTAGATGGGTTAGATGGGTTAGGGTTAGATGGGTTAGATGGGTTAGATGGGTTAGGGTTAGATGGGTTATGGTTAGATGGGTTAGATGGGTTAGATGGGTTAGATGGGTTAGGGTTAGATGGGTTAGATGGGTTAGATGGGTTAGGGTTAGATGGGTTAGGGTTAGATGGGTTAGATGGGTTAGGGTTAGATGGGTTAGGGTTAGATGGGTTAGATGGGTTAGGGTTAGATGGGTTAGGATTAGATGGGTTATGGGTTGGGTTAGATGGGTTAGGGTTAGATGGGTTAGATGGGTTAGGGTTAGATGGGGGTTAGATGGGTTAGATGGGTTAGATGGGTTGGGTTAGATGGGTTAGATGGGTTAAATGGGTTAGATGGGTTAGATGGGTTAGATGGGTTGGGTTAGATGGGTTAGGGTTAGATGGGTTAGATGGGTTAGATGGGTTAGATGGGTTAGATGGGTTAGATGGGTTAGGGTTAGATGGGTTAGATGGGTTAGATGGGTTAGATGGGTTAGATGGGTTAGATGGGTTAGGGTTAGATGGGTTAGATGGGTTAGATGGGTTAGATGGGTTAGGGTTAGATGGGTTAGATGGGTTAGGGTTAGATGGGTTAGATAGGTTAGATGGGTTAGATGGGTTAGGGTTAGATGGGTTAGATGGGTTAGGGTTAGATGGGTTAGGGTTAGATGGGTTAGATGGGTTAGATGGGTTAGATGGGTTAGATGGGTTAGATGGGTTAGATGGGTTAGGGTTAGATGGGTTAGATGGGTTAGATGTGTTAGATGGGTTAGATGGGTTAGATGGGTTAGGGTTAGATGGGTTAGGGTTAGATGGGTTAGATGGGTTAGGGTTAGATGGGTTAGATGGGTTAGATGGGTTAGATGGGTTAGGGTTAGATGGGTTAGATGGGTTAGGGTTAGATGGGTTAGATGGGTTAGATGGGTTAGGGTTAGATGGGTTAGATGGGTTAGATGGGTTAGATGGGTTATGGGTTAGATGGGTTAGATGGGTTAGGTTAGGTTAGGGTTAGATGGGTTAGGGTTAGATGGGTTAGATGGGTTAGGTTAGATGGGTTACAAGGGTTAGATGTGTTTGGGTTAGATGGGTTAGATGTGTTAGATGGGTTAGATGGGTTAGATGGGTTAGGGTTAGATGGGTTAGATGTGTTAGATGGGTTAGATGGGTTAGATGGGTTAGATGGGTTAGATGGGTTAGATGGGTTAGGGTTAGATGGGTTAGATGGGTTAGATGGGTTAGATGGGTTAGATGGGTTAGAGGGTTAGATGGGTTTATTTAGATGGGTTAGACCAGGTTAGATGGGTTGACCAGGTAGACCAGATGGGTTATATGGGTTAATGGGTTAGACCAGATGGGTTAGGGTTAACCAGGTAGACCAGATGGGTTAGATTTATCCAGGTTAGACCAGATCACCTTTATTTAACCAGGTAGACCAGATCAGATATTTAATGGGTTAGACCAGATCACCTTTAGTTAATGGGTAGACCAGATGGGTTAGATATTTAGACCAGGTTAGGGTTAGATGGGTCAGGGTTTATTTAATGGGTTAGACCAGATCAGGTTAGGGTTAATGGGTAGACCAGATGGGTTATTTAATGGGTTAGACCAGATCACCTTTATTTAACCAGGTAGACCAGATCACCTATATTTAACCAGGTAGACCAGATCACCTATATTTAACCAGGTAGACCAGATCACCTTTATTTAACCAGGTAGACCAGATCACCTTTATTTAACCAGGTAGACCAGATCACCTCTATTTAACCAGGTAGACCAGATCACCTCTATTTAACCAGGTAGACCAGATCACCTTTATTTAACCAGGTAGACCAGATCACCTTTATTTAACCAGGTAGACCCGGTCACCTATATTTAACCAGGTAGACCAGATCACCTATATTTAACCAGGTAGACCAGATCACCTTTATTTAACCAGGTAGACCAGATCACCTTTATTTAACCAGGTAGGCCAGATCACCTTTATTTAACCAGGTAGGCCAGATCACCTTTATTTAACCAGGTAGACCAGATCACCTTTATTTAACCAGGTAGACCAGATCACCTACATTTAACCAGGTAGACCAGATCACCTATATTTAACCAGGTAGGCTAGTTGAGAACAAGTTCTCATTTACAACTGCGACCTGGCCAAGATAAAGCAAAGCAGTGTGACACAAACAACAACACAGAGTTACACATGGAATAAACAAACGTACAGTCAATAACACAATAGAAAAAAAGAAAAAAAGAGTCTATATACATTGTGTGCAAAAGGCATGAGGAGGTAGGCGAATAATTACAATTTAGCAGATTAACACTGGAGTGATAAATGATCAGATGGTCATGTACAGGTAGAGATATTGGTGTGCAAAAGAGCAGAAAAGTAAATAAATAAAAACAGTATGGGGATGAGGTAGGTAAATTGGGTGGGCTATTTACCGATGGACTATGTACAGCTGCAGCGATCGGTTGCAATAGGCGCGTGCAACCAAAGGGTTGATGCCAGCATAAACAGAAACCCTCTTAAACTGAACTCCAACCCTAACCCAAACCCTAAACCTAACCCATAAACAGAAACCCCCTTAAACTGAACTCCAACCCCAACCCTAAACCTAGCCCTAACCCTAACCCATAAACAGAAACACTCTTAAACTGAACTCCAACCACAACCCTAACCCTAACCCATAAACAGAAACCCCCTTAAACTGAACTCCAACCCTAACCCTAACCCATAAACAGAAACCCTCTTAAACTGAACTCCAACCCCAACCCTAACCCCTAACCCTAACCCTAACCCTAACTGAACTCCAACCCCAACCCTAACCCCAACCCTAAACCTAACCCATAAACATAAACCCTCTTAAACTGAACTCCAACCCCAATCCTAAACCTAGCCCTAACCCTAACCCCTAACCCTTAACCCTAACCCTAACTGAACTCCAACCCCAACCCTAACCCTAACCCATAAACAGAAACCCTCTTAAACTGAACTCCAACCCCAACCCTAACCCCTAACCCTACACGCAACCCTAACCCCTAACCCTACACGCAACCCTAACCCTAACCCTAAACCCAACCCTAACCCTGACCCTAAACCCAACTCTAACCATAAACCCAACTCTAACCCTAAACCCAACCCTAACCCTAACCCTAAACCCAACTCTAACCCTAAACCCAACTCTAACCCTAAACCCAACCCTAACCCTAAACCCAACTCTAACCCTAACCCCCTAACCCCCAACCCTTAACCCTAACCCTAACTCTAACCCTAACCCCAACCCCTAACCCTAACCCCAACCCCTATCCCTAACCCTAACCCTAATGGAATACTAAAACTAAAGCCTGTAACTCTCCAGGACTAGTGCAGGGTTAGAACTAAAGCCTGTAACCCTGTAGGACTAGTGCAGGGTTAGAACTAAAGCCTGTAACTCTGTAGGACTAGTGCAGGGTTAGAACTAAAGCCTGTAACTCTGTAGGACTAGTGCAGGGTTAGAACTAAAACCTGTAACTCTCCAGGACTAGTGCAGGGTTAGAAATAAGATTCGACAAGGGAGCTTCCACCTTCTCTGCAATCAGAGATAGAAAGAAAGAGAGGGGGTGGACAGGGTCAGGGGAGAGAGATGGAGAGAGAGAGGGTAAGAGAGAGAGAGAGATGGAAAGATAGAGGGAAAGAGAGAGAGAGAGAGAGAGAGATGGAAAGATACAGGGAAAGGGAGAGAGATAACACGAGGGTGAGAAAGAGAGAGAGAGAGAAAGAGAGAGAGAGATGGAAAGATACAGGGAAAGGGAGAGAGATGGAAAGATACAGGGAAAGAGAGAGAGATAACAAGAGGGTGAGAAAGAGAGAGAGAGAGAGATGGAAAGATACAGGGAGAGAGATAACACGAGGGTGAGAAAGAGAGAGAGAGAGAGAGATGGAAAGATACAGGGAGAGAGATAACACGAGGGTGAGAAAGAGAGAGAGAGAGAGATGGAAAGATACAGGGAGAGAGATAACACGAGGGTGAGAAAGAGAGAGAGAGAGATGGAAAGATACAGGGAAAGGGAGAGAGATAACAAGAGGGCGAGAAAGAGAGAGAGAGAGAGAAGGAAAGATACAGGGAGAGAGAGAGAGAGAGAGAGAGAGAGAGAGAGAGAGAGAGAAGGAAAGATACAGGGAAAGGGAGAGAGATAACAAGAGGGCGAGAAAGAGAGAGAGAGAGAGAGAGAGAGAGAGAGAGAGAGAGAGAGAGAGAGAGAGAGAGATGGAAAGATACAGGGAAAGGGAGAGAGATAACAAGAGGGCGAGAAAGAGAGAGAGAGAGAGAGACAGAGAGAGAGAGATGGAAAGATACAGGGAAAGGGAGAGAGATAACAAGAGGGTGAGAAAGAGAGAGAGAGAGAGAGAGAGAGAGAGAGGGAGAGATGGAAAGATACAGGGAAAGAGCGAGAGATAACACAAGGGTGAGAGAGAGAGAGAGAGAGAGAGAGATGGAAAGATACAGGGAAATGGAGAGAGATAACAAGAGGGTGAGAAAAGAGAGAGAGAGAGAGAGAGAGAGAGAGAGAGATGGAAAGATACAGGGAAAGAGAGAGAGAGAGAGAGAGATGGAAAGATACAGGGAAAGAGAGAGAGATAACACGAGGGTGAGAGAGAGAGAGAGAGAGAGAGAGAGAGAGAGATGGAAAGATACAGGGAAAGAGAGAGAGATAACACGAGGGTGAGAGAGAGAGAGAGAGAGAGAGAGAGATGGAAAGATACAGGGAAAGAGAGAGAGATAACAAGAGGGCGAGAAAGGGAGAGAGGGAGACTTAAACATCTTCCTCAATTTTTGGAACCAAGGACTGATCACCCCAAATTTGACCCCAATAACTACATGGATACGCGTAAACTGCAACCTTTCAGGAAAATCCTCTGCATTATCATTAACAGCAGAGTCGTACATTTCCTCAGTGAAAACAATGTACCAATTTACCGCACGACAGACCACGCATTCACCCTGCACACCCTAATTGACAAACAAACAAAAACAAAGGCAAAGGCTTTTCATGCTTTGTTGACTAGATCTTCTGCACAGATTCTGTCAGAGCTGGGCCCCCTAACCCTAACCCTAAACCCAACTCTAACCCTAACCCTAACCCCTAACCTTAACCCCTATCCCTAACCCTAACTTTTCATGCTTTGTTGACTAGATCTTCTGCACAGATTCTGTCAGAGCTGGGCCCTGACTGTAAAATAATAATAATGGTGTTCCAACAAAGGTCCAGGACCACAAATACAAATCCCATCTAGACACCGTTGCTCTAAAAACAAACTGCATGAACCTCGGCCTAAACATCAGTGCCACAGGTAACTTCCACAAAGCTGTGATCGATCTGAGAGACAAGGCAAGAAGGGCCTTCTACGCCATCAAAAGGAACATAAAATTCGACATCCCAATTTGGATCTGGCTAAAAATAGTTGAATCAATTATAGAATCCATTGTCCTTTATGGTTGTGAGGTCTTGGGGTCAGCTCACCAACTAAGAATTCACAAAATGGGACCAACACCAAATTGACACCAAAATATCCTCAGTGTGCAACGTAAAACACCAAACAAGGCACGCAGAGCAGAATTAGGCTGATACCCGCTAATGATCAAAATCCAGAAAAGAGACGTTCAATTCTACAACCACCTAAAAGGAAGCGATTCCAAAACCTTCCATAACAAAGCCATCACCTACAGAGAGATGAACCTGGAGAAGAGTCCCCTAAGCAAGCTGGTTCTGCGACTCTGTTCATAAACACAAACAGACCCCACAGAGCCCCAGGACAGCAATAGCATCACAATTAGACCCAACCAAATCATGAGAAAACACATGGGAAAGAATTGACCAAAAAACTGAAATGCTATTTGGCCCTAAATAGAGAGTTCACAGTGGCAAAAAAAACAACATTAAGGAGAGAGAGCCTTGCTATTGAGAAAGGCTGCCGAATACCTTCCCACTGTGGCAGAATACCTGACCCAACATTAGGGAGAGAGGGAGAGAGAGCCTTGCTATTGAGAAAGGCTGCCGAATACCTTCCCACTGTGGCAGAATACCTGACCCAACATTAGGGAGAGAGGGAGAGAGAGCCTTGCTATTGAGAAAGGCTGCCGAATACCTTCCCACTGTGGCAGAATACCTGACCCAACATTAAGGAGAGGGAGGAGAGAGAGAGCCTGTGGCAGAATACCTGACCCAACATTGAGAAAGGCTGAGAAAGGCCGAATACCTTCCCACTGTGGCAGAATACCTGACCCAACATTAAGGAGAGGGAGGAGAGCCTTGCTATTGAGAAAGGCTGCCGAATACCTTCCCACTGTGCAGAATACCTGACCCAACATTAAGGAGAGGGAGAAGAGCCTTGCTATTGAGAAAGGCCGAATACCTTCCCACTGTGGCAGAATACCTGACCCAACATTCCCAAGGAGAGGGAGAGAGAGCCTTGCTATTGAGAAAGGCTGCCGAATACCTTCCCACTGTGGCAGAATACCTGACCCAACATTAAGGAGAGGGAGAGAGAGCCTTGCTATTGAGAAAGGCTGCCGAATACCTTCCCACTGTGGCAGAATACCTGACCCAACATTAAGGAGAGGGAGAGAGAGCCTTGCTATTGAGAAAGGCTGCCAAATACCTTCCCACTGTGGCAGAATACCTGACCCAACATTAGCCTTGCTATTGAGAAAGGCTGCCAAATATTCCCACTGTGGCAGAATACCTGACCCAACATTAAGGAGGGAGAGAGAGCCTTGCTATTGAGAAAGGCTGCCAAATACCTTCCCACTGTGGCAGAATACCTGACCCAACATTAAGGAGAGGGAGAGAGAGCCTTGCTATTGAGAAAGGCTGCCAAATACCTTCCCACTGTGGCAGAATACCTGACCCAACATTAAGGAGAGGGAGAGAGAGCCTTGCTATTGAGAAAGGCTGCCAAATACCTTCCCACTGTGGCAGAATACCTGACCCAACATTAAGGAGAGGGAGAGAGAGCCTTGCTATTGAGAAAGGCTGCCAAATACCTTCCCACTGTGGCAGAATACCTGACCCAACATTAAGGAGAGGGGAGAGAGAGCCTTGCTATTGAGAAAGGCTGCCAAATACCTTCCCACTGTGGCAGAATACCTGACCCAACATTAAGGAGAGGGAGAGAGCCTTGCTATTGAGAAAGCCAAATACCTTCCCACTGTGGCAGAATACCTGACCCAACATTGAGAAAGGCTATTGAGAAAGGCTGCCAAATACCTTCCCACTGTGGCAGAATACCTGACCCAACATTAAGGAGAGGGAGAGAGAGAGCCTTGCTATTGAGAAAGGCCAAATACCTTCCCACTGTGGCAGAATACCTGACCCAAATAGCCCTGAGCAGAATACCTGACCCACTCATTGAGAAAGGCTGCCAAATACCTTCACTGGCAGAATACCTGACCCAACTATAAGGAGAGTGAAAGAGAGAGCCCTGCTATTGAGAAAGGCTGCCGAATACCTGACCACTGTGGCAGAAAACTTGACCCAAAATTAAGGAGGGAGAGAGAGAGAGAGCCTTGCTATTGAGAAAGGCCGCCGAAGGCAGAGCTGGGACTCAAGAGAAGACAGGCTATGTCCACACTGCCCACAAAAGGAGATAGAAACAGCTGCATTAACTAACCTCCTGCCAAATATATGGCCATATTAGAGACACGTATTTCCCTCAGATTAAACAGACCCACAAATTAGAAATTAGAAAACAAATCCAATTTTGATAAACTCCCATATCTACTGGGTGAAATACCACTGTGTGCCATCACAGCAGCAAGATGTGTGACCTGTTGCCACAAGAAAAGGGCAACCAGTGAAGAACAAACACTATTGTAAATACAACCCATATTTATGTTGATTTATTTTCCCTTTAGTACTTTAACTATTTGTACATCGTTACAACACTGTATATTTAGACATTATATATATAGTCTGTACATGTTTTATTGTTTATTTCACTTGCTTGTTTCCTCGGCCAATAAAGCCCTTTACATTGAACTGAGTCTTGACATCTGCAGTAGAAGGAGGAAGTGGGAAGTGGCTTTCTGAGTCACACACTACAAATTAAGAGAAGAGGAAACGTCTGTGGGTAACCGTGTGTGTGTGTGTGTGTGTGTGTGTGTGTGTGTGTGTGTGTGTGTGTGGTAGGTAACAGTTCGTAGTTTAAATCTCCTCCTCAGTCTGTGTGTGTGTGGTAGGTAACAGTTTGTAGTTTAAATCTCCTCCTCAGTCTGTGTGTGTGTGTGTGTGTGTGTGTGTGTGTGTGGTAGGTAACAGTTTGTAGTTTAAATCTCCTCCTCAGTCTGTGTGTGTGTGTGTGTGTGTGTGTGTGTGTGTGTGTGTGTGTGTGTGTGTGTGTGTGTGTGTGTGTGTGTGTGTGTGTGTGTGTGTGTGCAGAAACAACTGTTCTTTCCGTCTCCTTTCCTTCCTGACACACGCATACATACATTTGCATAGAGCTGTTATCTGTGTGTGTGTTAGATAGGGCTGATTTGCCTGGCTGAAGACACAAAGCAGGGTTATAGAGCTACTAGGGTTAGAGTTAGGGGTAGAGCAGGGCCAACCAGACACAGTATAGAGAGAGAGGTAGAGAGAGAAAGAAATATGTAGAGGTAGAGAGAGAGATGTAGAGAGGTAGAGAGAGAGAGAGGTAGAGAGAGAGAGAAAGAGAGAAATATGTAGAGGTAGAGAGAGAGAGAGAGAGAGAGAGAGAGAGAGAGAGAGAGAGAGAGAAATATGTAGAGGAGAGAGAGAGAGAGAGAGAGAGAGAGAGAGAGAGAGAGAGAGAGAGAGAGAAATATGTAGAGGTAGAGAGAGGTAGAGAAATATGTAGAGGTAGAGAGAGAGAGAGAGAGAGAGAGAGAGAGAGAAATATGTAGAGGTAGAGAGAGGTAGAGAAATATGTAGAGGTAGAGAGAGAGAGAGAGAGAGGGGGGAGAGAGAGGGGGGAGAGAGAGAGAAATATGTAGAGGTAGAGAGAGAGAGAGAGAGAGAGAGAGAGAGAGAGCACCCGGCCTCACCCTACTAGAATCCAAAGTCAAATGTCTGCTGTTTGCTGATGATCTGGTGCTTCTGTCACCAACCAAGGAGGGCCTACAGCAGCACCTAGATCTTATGCACAGATTCTGTCAGACCTGGCCCTGACAGTAAATCTCAGTAAGACCAAAATAATGGTGTTCCAAAAAAGGTTCAGTCACCAGGACCACAAATACAAATTCCATCTAGACATTGTTGCCCTAGAGCACACAAAAAACTATACATACCTTTTTTATTTTACTAGGCATGTCAGTTAAAACCTGTTGCCTCTACTCGGGACGCTTGCGTCCCAACTAGAGCTCTGGAAATGCAAATGCGCTACGCTAAATGCTAATAGTATTAGTTAAAACTCAAAAGTTCATTAAAATACACATGCAGGGTATCGAATTAAAGCTACACTCGTTGTGAATCCAGGCAACAAGTCAGATTTTTAAAATGCTTTTCGGCGAAAGCATGAGAAGCTATTATCTGATAGCATGCAACACCCCAAAAGACCCACAGGGGACGTAAACAAAATAATTAGCATTTCGGCGTTACACAAACCGCACAATAAAATAGAAAACATTCATTACCTTTCACCATCTTCTTTGTTGGCACTCCTAGATGTCCCATAAACACTATTTGGGTCTTTATTTCGATTAAATCGGTCCATATAAAGCCTAGATATCGTTATATGTAGACTGTGTGATAAACGAAAAACATCGTTTCAAAACGTAACGTCATTTTTTTAAAATTCAAAAAGTCGACGATAAACTTTCACAAAACACTTCGAAATACGTTTGTAATGCAACTTTAGGTATTAGTAAACGTTAATAAGCGATAAAATTCATCAGGAGGCGATGTAAAGATCATTAGCTGTCCGTCTGGAAAAATGTCCGGCTAGAAACTCAACGAAAATATCCGGTCCTAGACCGGATTAGATACGGTGTCCTGTATGTGTTTGACCAAGAAAAAACTCGAAGGGAAATGACAAGACTCTAGACACCCTGTGGAAGCTGTAGGTACTGCAACCTCAGTCAATTAATTGTGGTTCACGTTTATCAAAGGGTTCAAGTAGCGCATGGATATATTTTCCCCATTTTCAGTGATCAGTTTTTCCTGTGCTTTTCGATGTAAATGCCGTTCTGGTAAAGCCACAGCAGTGATTTAACCAGTTTTTTAAACGTCTGAGTGTTTTCTATCCACACAGACTAAGCAAATGCATATACTATATTCCTGGCATGAGTAGCAGGGCGCTGAAATGTTGCGCGATTTTTAACAGAATGTTCAAAAAAGTAGAGGGTCGACTGAAGAGGTTAAGAACAAATTCTTATTTTCAATGACGGCCTGCAGGAACTGTGGGTTAACTGCCTGTTCAGGGGCAGAACGACAGATTTGTACCTTGTCAGCTCAGGGGTTTGAACTAGTCCAACGCTCTAACCACTAGGCTACACTGCCGCCCCTTGGCTTAAACATCAGCGCCACAGGTAACTTCCACAAAGCTGTGAACAATCTGAGAGACAAGACAAGAAGGGCATTCTATGCCATCAAAAGGAACATAAATTTCAACATACCAATTAGGATTTGGCTAAAAATACTTGAATCAGTCATAGAGCCCATTGCCCTTTATGGTTGCGAGGTCTGGGGCCCGCTCACCAACCAAGATTTCACAAAATGGGACAACACTAAATTGAGTCTCTGCATCCAGAAATCTGCAAAAACATCCTCTGTGTATAACATAGAACACCAAATAATGCAGAGCAGAATTAGGCCGATACCTGCTAATAATCAAAATCCAGAAAAGAGCCGTTAAATTCTACAACCACCTAAAAGGAAGCGATTCCCAAAACTTCCATAACAAAGCCATCACCTACAGAGAGATAAAGCTAGAGGAGATTCCCCTATGCAAGCTGGTCCTGGGGCTCTGTTCACAAACACAAACAGACCCCACAGAGCCCCAGGACAGCATCACAATTAGACCCAACCAAATCATGAGAAAACAAAAAGAAAATTACTTGACACATTGGAAAGAAATGACCAAAAAACAGAGCAAACTGGAATGCTATTTGGCCTTAAAACAGAGAGTACACAGTGGCAGAATACCTGAGCACTGTGATTGACCCAAAATTAAGGAAATAAACATATGTTTCCCATGCAAATAAAGCCCTTATATCAAAATTGAATTGAGAGAGAGAGAGAGAAAGAGAGAGAGAGAGAGAGATACAGTAGCTTACGAAAGTATTCACCCTTCTTGGCATTTTTCCTATCTTGTTGCCTTCCAACCTGGAATTAAAATGTATTTGTGGGGGGTTTGTATCATTTGATTTACACAACATGCCACTATGAAGAGGGAAAATATGTTTTATTCTGAAACAAACAAGAAATAAGCTCCTTCAAGAACCCATCCAGCTCCTTCAAGTTGGATGGGATTCGCTGGTGTACAGCAATCTTTGTCATACCACAGATTCTCAATTGGATTGAGGTCTGGGCTCTGACTAGGCCATTCCAAGACATTTAAATATTTCCCCTTAAACCACTCAAGTGTTGCTTTAGCAGTATGCTTAGGGTCATTGTCCTGCTGGAAGGTGAACCTCCGTCCCAGTCTCAACTCTCCGGACGACTGACCAATTCTGACCATTTTCCCATTCTCTGCCGATGAAAAACATCCCCACAGCATGATGCTGCCACCACCATGCTTCACTGTGGGGATGGTGTCTTGGGGGTGATGAGAGGTATTGTGTTTGCGCCAGACATAGCATTTTCCTTGATGGCCAAAAAGTTAACTTTTAGTCTCATCTGACCAAAGTACCTTCTTCCATATGTTTGGGAAGTCTCCCACATGCCTTTTCGCGAACACCAAACATGTTTACTTATTTTTTCTGGCCACTCTTCTGTAAAGCCCAGCTCTGTGGAGTGTACGGCTTAAAGTGGTACTATGGACTGATACTCCAATCTCCGCTGTGGAGCTTTGCAGATCCTTCAGGATTATCTTTGGTCTCTTTGGTGGCTCTCTGATTAATGCCCTCTTTGCCTGGTCCGTGAGTTTTGGTGGTTGGCCCTCAGGTTTGTGGTGGTGCCATGTTCTTTCCATTTTTTAATAATGGATTTAATGGTGCTCCGTGTAATGTTCAAAGTTTCTGATATTTTTTTATAACCCAACCCTGATCTGTACTTCTCCACAACTTTGTACCTGACCTGTTTGGAGAGCTCCTTGGTCTTCATGGTGCCCCTTGCTTAGTGATGTTGCAGACACTGGGACCTTTCAGAACAGGTGTTTATATATACTGAGATCATGTGACAGATCATGTGACACTTAGACTGACTGCACACAGGTGGACTTTATTTAACTAATTATGTGACTTCTGAAGGTAATTGGTTGCACCAGATCTTATTTAGAGGATTCATAGCAAAGGGGGTGAATACATATGCACACACCACTTTTCAGTTTTTTGTTTTTGTGAATTTTTTTAAACAAGTAATTTCTTTAAATTTCACATCACCAATTTGGACTATTTTGTGTATGTCCGGTACATGAAATCCTAATAAAAATCAACTTAAAGGTCAGGGTTAGAGGTCAAGTTGTAAGGGTTAGGGTTAGGGTTAGAGGTCAGGTTGTAAGGGTTAGGGTTAAAGGTCAGGTTGTAAGGGTTAGGGTTAGGGTTAGAGGTCAGGTTGTAAGGGTTAGGGTTAGGGTTAGAGGTCAGGTTGTAAGGGTTAGGGTTAGGGGTCAGGTTGTAAGGGTTAGGGTTAGAGGTCAGGTTGTAAGGGTTAGGGTTAGAGGTCAGGTTGTAAGGGTTAGGGTTAGGGGTCAGGTTGTAAGGGTTAGGGTTAGGGGTCAGGTTGTAAGGGTTAGGGTTAGAGGTCAGGTTGTAAGGGTTAGGGTTATAGGTCAGGTTGTAAGGGTTAGGGTTAGGGTTAGAGGTCAGGTTGTAAGGGTTATGGTTAGGGGTCAGGTTGTAAGGGTTAGGATTAGGGTTAGAGGTCAGGTTGTAAGGGTTAGGGTTAGAGGTCAGGTTGTAAGGGTTAGGGTTAGAGGTCAGGTTGTAAGGGTTAGGGTTAGGGTTAGAGGTCAGGTTGTAAGGGTTAGGGTTAGAGGTCAGGTTGTAATGCAACACCAAGGGTTGTGAATACTTTTACAAGGCTCTGTATATAGAGAGAGATGGATATAGTAAACCTACATCTTTCACTGTGTGTGTGTAGAGATGGATATAGTAAACCTACATAGAGATGGGTACAGTAAACATCTTTCACTGTGTGTGTGTGTGTGTGTGTGTGTGTGTGTGTGTGTGTGTGTGTGTGTGTGTGTGTGTGTGTGTAGAGATGGAGAATGGAGGTGAGGACACGGAGTCTCTGTGGGAGTCAGTGGAGAGTAACCGCTACATCTTAAGTCGCTACATCTCGCCTGGTAAACTGACTCCTACCTGCGCCAATGTAAGGTTCTAGACGAACAGGACGAAGATGAGGTCTTAAACTCACTACTACTGGTCTCTAAGGTCAATCGCACAGGTAGGTTATCTCTCTACTGCTGGTCTCTAAGGTCAACCGCACAGCTAGGTTAACTCTCAACTGCTGGTCTCTAAGGTCAACTGCACAGCTAGGTTAACTCTCTACTACTGGTCTCTAAGGTCAACCGCACAGCTAGGTTAACTCTCTACTGCTGGTCTCTAAGGTCAACTGCACAGCTAGGTTAACTCTCTACTGCTGGTCTCTAAGGTCAACCGCACAGCTAGGTTAACTCTCTACTGCTGGTCTCTAAGGTCAACTGCACAGCTAGGTTAACTCTATACTGCTGGTCTCTAAGGTCAACTGCACAGCTAGGTTAACTCTGTACTACTGGTCTCTACAGTCATGGACAAAAGTTTTGAGAAAGACACAAATATTATTTTTCACAAAGTCTGCCGCCTCAGTTTGTATGGTGGCAATTTGCATATACTCCAGAATGTTATGAAGACTGATCAGATGAATTGCAATTAATTGCAAAGTCCCTCTTTGCCATGCAAATGAACTGAATCCCCCAAAAACATTTCCACTGCATTTCAGCCCTGCCACAAAGGACCAGCTGACATCATGTCAGTGATTCTCTCGTTAACACAGGTGTACATGTTGACGAGGACAAGGCTGGAGATCATTCTGTCATGCCGATTGAGTTCGAATAACAGACTGGAAGCTTTAAAAGAATGGTGGTGCTTGGAATCATTGTTCTTCCTCTGTAAACCATTGTTACTTGCAAGGAAACACGTACCGTCCTCATTGCTTTGCGCAAAAAGGGCTTCACAGGCAAGGATATTGCTGCCAGTAAGATTGCACCTAAATCAACCATTTATCGGATCATCAAGAACTTCAAGGAGAGAGCGGTTCAATTGTTGTGAAGAAGGCTTCAGGGCGCCCAAGAAAGTCCAGCAAGCGCCAGGACCGTCTCCTAAAGTTGATTCAGCTGCGAGATCGGGCACCACCAGTACAGAGCTTGCTTAGGTATGGCAGCAGGCAGGTGTGAGTGCATCTGCACGCACAGTGAGGCGAAGACTTTTGGAGGATGGCCTGGTGTCAAGAAGGGCAGCAAAGAAGCCACTTCTCTCCAGGAAAAACATCAGGGACAGACTGATATTCTGCAAAAGGTACAGGGATTGGACTGCTGAGGACTGGGGTAAAGTCATTTTCTCTGATGAATCCCCTTTCCGATTGTTTGAGCATCTGGAAAAAGCTTGTCCGGAGAAGACAAGGTGAGCGCTACCATCAGTCCTGTGTCATGCCAACAGTAATGGGTGGGGTTGCTTCTCAGCCAAGGAAGTGGGCTCATTCACAATTTTGCCTACGAACACAGCCATGAATAAAGAATGGTACCAACACATCCTCCGAGAGCAATTTCTCCCAACCATCCAGGAACAGTTTGGTGACGAACAATGCATTTTCCAGCATGATGGAGCACCTTGCCATAAGGCAAAAGTGATAACTAAGTGGCTCGGGAACAAAACATCGATATTTTGGGTCCATGGCCAGGAAACTCCCAGACCTTAATCCCATTGAGAACTTGTGGTCAATCCTCAAGAGGCGGGTGGACAAACAAAACCTCACAAATTCTGACAAACTCCAAGCATTGATTATGCAAGAATGGGCTGCCATCAGTCAGGATGTGGCCCAGAAGTTAATTGATAACGTGCCAGGGCGGATTGCAGAGGTCTTGAAAAAAGGGTCAACACTGCAAATATTGAGTCTTTGCATCAGCTTCATGTAATTGTCAATAAAAGCCTTTGACACTTATGAAATGCTTGTAATTATACTTCAACAAGCATTTCTCAACGGCTGGCCATGCCTTCCGCCTGGCTACTCCAACCTCGGCCAACAGCTCCGCCCCCCGCAGCTACTCGCCCAAGCCTCTCCAGGTTCTCCTTTACCCGAATCCAGATAGCAGATGTTCTGAAAGAGCTGCAAAACCTGGACCCGTACAAATCAGCTGGGCTTGACAATATGGACCCTCTATTTCTGAAACTATCCACTGCCATTGTCGCAACCCCTATTACCAGCCTGTTCAACCTCTCTTTCATATCGTCTGAGATCCCCAAGGATTGAAAGCTGCCGCAGTCATCCCCCTCTTCAAAGGGGAGACACCCTGGACCCAAACTGTTACAGACCTATATCCATCCTGCCCTGCCTATCTAAGGTCTTCGAAAGCCAAGTCAACAAACAGGTCACTGACCATCTCGAATCCCACCGTACCTTCTCCGCTGTGCAATCTGGTTTCCGAGCCGGTCACGGGTGCACCTCAGCCACGCTCAAGGTACTAAACGATATCATAACCGCCATCGATAAAAGACAGTACTGTGCAGCCGTCTTCACCTTTCCAAGGCTTTCGACTCTGTCAATCACCATATTCTTATCGGCAGACTCAGTAGCCTCGGTTTTTCTAATGTCTGCCTTGCCTGGTTCACCAACTACTTTGCAGACAGAGTTCAGTGTGTCAAATCGGAGGGCATGCTGCCGGTCCTCTGGCAGTCTCTATGGGGGTGCCACAGGGTTCAATTCTCGGGCCGACTCTTTTCTCTGTATGTATCAAGGATGTTGCTCTTGCTGCGGGCGATTCCCTGATCCACCTCTACGCAGACGACACCATTCTGTATACTTCTGGCCCGTCCTTGGACACTGTGCTATCTAACCTCCAAACGAGCTTCAATGCCATACAACACTCCTTCCGTGGCCTCCAACTGCTCTTAAACGCTAGTAAAACCAAATGCATGCTTTTCAACCGTTCGCTGCCTGCACCCGCCTGACTAGCATCATCACCCTGGATGGTTCCGACCTTGAATATGTGGACATCTATAAGTACCTAGGTGTCTGGCTAGACTGTAAACTCTCCTTCCAGACTCATATCAAACATCTCCAATCGAAAATCAAATCTAGAGTCGGCTTTCCATTCCGCAACAAAGCCTCCTTCACTCACGCCGCCAAACTTACCCTAGTAAAACTGACTATCCTACCAATCCTCGACTTCGGCGATGTCATCTACAAAATAGCTTCCAACACTCTACTCAGCAAACTGGATGCAGTTTATCACAGTGCCATCCGTTTTGTCACTAAAGCACCCACCACTGCGACCTGTATGCTCTAGTCGGCTGGCCCTCGCTACATATTCGTCGCCAGACCCACTGGCTCCAGGTCATCTACAAGTCCATGCTAGGTAAAGCTCCGCCTTATCTCAGTTCACTGGTCACGATGGCAACACCCATCCGTAGCACGCGCTCCAGCAGGTGTATCTCACTGATCATCCCTAAAGCCAACACCTCATTTGGCCGCCTTTCGTTCCAGTTCTCTGCTGCCTGTGACTGGAACGAATTGCAAAAATCGCTGAAGTTGGAGACTTTTATCTCCCTCACCAACTTCAAACATCTGCTATCTGAGCAGCTAACCGATCGCTGCAGCTGTACATAGTCCATCGGTAAATAGCCCACCCATTTGTACCTACCTCATCCCCATACTGTTTTTATTTATTTACTTTTCTGCACACCAATATCTCTACCTGTACATGACCATCTGATCATTTATCACTCCAGTGTTAATCTGCAAAATTGTAATTATTCGCCTACCTCCTCATGCCTTTTGCACACAATGTATATAGACTCTCTTTTTTTTCTACTGTGTTATTGACTTGTTAATTGTTTACTCCATGTGTAACTCTGTGTTGTCTGTTCACACTGCTATGCTTTATCTTGGCCAGGTCGCAGTTGCAAATGAGAACTTTTTCTCAACTAGCCTACCTGGTTAAATAAAGGTGAAAAAAAAAATCCATAGTAACACCTGACAAAAGTATCTAAAGACTCTGAGGCAGCAGACTGTGGAAATCAATACTTGTTTCAAATCAAATTGTATTTGTCACTTCGTAAACAACAGGTGTAGACTAACAGTGACATGCTTACTTATGAGTACTTTTCCAACAGTACTGAGTCAATGTGCAGCGATAACAGGCAATAACATGGCTATATACAGGAAGTACCAGGTAATAACATGGCTATATACAGGAAGTACCAGGTAATAACATGGCTATATACAGGAAGTACCAGGTAATAACATGGCTATAGACAGGGAGTACCAGGTAATAACATGGCTATATACAGGAAGTACCAGGTAATACCATGGTTATATACAGGAAGTACCAGGTAATAACATGGCTATAGACAGGAAGTACCAGGTAATAACATGGCTATAGACAGGAAGTACCAGGTAATAACATGGTTATATACAGGAAGTACCAGGTAATAACATGGCTATATACAGGAAGTACCAGGTAATAACATGGTTATATACAGGAAGTACCAGGTAATAACATGGCTATAGACAGGGAGTACCAGGTAATAACATGGCTATAGACAGGGAGTACCAGGTAATAACATGGCTATAGACAGGGAGTACCAGGTAATAACATGGCTATATACAGGAAGTACCAGGTAATAACATGGTTATATACAGGAAGTACCAGGTAATAACATGGCTATAGACAGGAAGTACCAGGTAATAACATGGCTATAGACAGGAAGTACCAGGTAATAACATGGCTATATACAGGAAGTACCAGGTAATAACATGGCTATAGACAGGGAGTACCAGGTAATAACATGGCTATATACAGGAAGTACCAGGTAATAACATGGCTATATACAGGAAGTACCAGGTAATAACATGGCCATAGACAGGGAGTACCAGGTAATAACGTGGCTATATACAGGAAGTACCAGGTAATAACATGGCTATATACAGGAAGTACCAGGTAAGCAGGTAGGCACGTGGTGTGTTTGTGTGTTTGTAAAGCAGGAGGTGGGGCTATAAAGCAGGAGGGTGTGTCTATAGAGCAGGAGGGTGTGTCTATAAAGGAGGAGGGTGTGTCTATGAAGCAGGAGGTGGGGCTATAAAGCAGGAGGGTGTGTCTATAGAGCAGGGGGTGTGTCTATAAAGCAGGGGGTGTGTCTATAAAGGAAGAGGGTGTGTCTGTGTTATCAATCAGATTACACATTAAAAGGCATAACAAGAAATTAAATCTACTTTCTCTCCTGGACTTGTGTGTGTGTGTGTGTGTGTGTGTGTGTGTGTGTGTGTGTGTGTGTGTGTGTGTGTGTGTGTGTGTGTGTGTGTGTGTGTGTGTGTGTGTGTGTGTGTGTGCATGCATGCGTGCGTGTGTGTCTGCGTGTATATCTGTGTGTGCGTGCGTGTCTGTGTGTATATCTGTGTGTGCGGGCGGGTGTGTGTGTGTGTGTGAGTGAGTGTGTGTGTGCGTGTATATCTGTATGTGCGTGTGTGTGTGTGAGTGTGTATGTGCGCGTGTGTGTGTCGGTGCGTGTGTGTGTGTGCGTGGGTGTGTGTGTGTGTGCGCATGTGTGTGCGTGTGTGTGTGGGTGTGTGTGCGCGCGTGTGTGTGCATGTGTGTGTGTGTTTGTGTGTGTGTGTGTGTGTGGGTGTGTGTGCGTGTGTGTGTGTGTGTGTGTGTGTTTGTGTGTGTGTGTGTGTGTGGGTGTGTGTGCGTGTGTGTGTGTGTGTATAGGTCGTCTGTTAGACATTCTTCATGGTAAAGGAGAGCGAGGTTATGTAGTTTTTCTGGAGAGTCTCGAGTTCTACTATCCTGACCTTTACAAGCTGGTGACTGGCAAGGAGCCCACCAGACGCTTCTCCACTATCGTTGGTAAGACACACACACACGCACGTGCACACACAGACAGACACGCACGCACGTGCACACACAGACACACTCACGCACGTGCACACACAGACACACACGCACACACGTGCACACAAAGACACATGCACTTTTATATCTATCATCTGTCACTATAACCATTATCTGTTACTATAACCACCATCTGTTACTATAACCATTCTGTTACTATAACCATTCTGTTACTATAACCACCATCTGTTACTATAACCATTCTGTTACTATAACCACCATCTGTTACTATAACCATTCTGTTACTATAACCATTCTGTTACTATAACCATCATCTGTTACTATAACCATTCTGTTACTATAACCATTCTGTTACTATAACCACCATCTGTTACTATAACCATTCTGTTACTATAACCACCATCTGTTACTATAACCATTCTGTTACTATAACCACCATCTGTTACTATAACCATCATCTGTTACTATAACCATTCTGTTACTATAACCATTCTGTTACTATAACCACCATCTGTTACTATAACCATCATCTTTTACTATAACCATTCTGTTACTATAACCATTCTGTTACTATAACCATTCTCTTAATATAACCATTCTGTTACTATAACCATTCTGTTACTATAACCATTCTGTTACTATAACCATCATCTGTTACTATAACCATTCTGTTACTATAACCATCATGTTACTATAACCATTCTGTTACTATAACCATTCTGTTACTATAACCATTATGTTACTATAACCATTCTGTTACTATAACCATCATCTGTTACTATAACCATTCTCTTAATATAACCATTCTGTTACTATAACCATTCTGTTACTATAACCACCATCTGTTACTATAACCACCATCTGTTACTATAACCATCATCTGTTACTATAACCATTCTGTTACTATAACCATCATCTGTTACTATAACCACCATCTGTTACTATAACCATTCTGTTACTATAACCATCATCTGTTACTATAACCACTATGTTACTATAATCACCATCTGTTACTATAACCATTCTGTTACTATAACCATTCTGTTACTATAACCATCATCTGTTACTATAACCATTCTGTTACTATAACCACCATTCTGTTACTATAACCACCATCTGTTACTATAACCACCATCTGTTACTATAACCACCATCTGTTACTATAACCACCATCTGTGGTTATAGCCACCACGACTATAACCACCACGACGCCAGGACAGCGGAGTCAATCACCACCTTCCGGAGACACCTGAAACCCCACCTCTTTAAGGAATACCTAGGATAGGATAAAGTAATCCTTCTCCCCCTCCCCCCTTAAAAGACCTAGATGCACTATTGTAAAGTGGCTGTTCCACTGGATGTCATAAGGTGAAAGCACCAATTTGTAAGTCGCTCTGGATAAGAGCGTCTGCTAAATGACTTAAATGTAAATGTAAATGTAAATCTGTTACTATAACCATCATCTGTTACTATAACCACCATCTGTCACTATAACCACCATCTGTTACTATAACCACCATCTGTTACTATAACCATTCTGTTACTATAACCACCATCTGTTACTATAACCACCATCTGTTACTATAACCATCATCTGTTACTATAACCATTCTGTTACTATAACCATTCTGTTACTATAACCATTCTGTTACTATAACCACCATCTGTTACTATAACCACCATCTGTTACTATAACCATCATCTGTTACTATAACCATTCTGTTACTATAACCATCATCTGTTACTATAACCATCATCTGTTACTATAACCATTATGTTACTATAACCACCATCTGTTACTATAACCATTCTGTTACTATAACCATTCTGTTACTATAACCATAATCTGTTACTATAACCATTCTGTTACTATAACCACCATTCTGTTACTATAACCACCATCTGTTACTATAACCACCATCTGTTACTATAACCACCATCTGTTACTATAACCACCATCTGTTACTATAACCACCATCTGTTACTATAACCATCATCTGTTACTATAACCACCATCTGTTACTATAACCACCATCTGTTACTATAACCACCATCTGTTACTATAACCATTCTGTTACTATAACCACCATCTGTTACTATAACCACCATCTGTTACTATAACCATCATCTGTTACTATAACCACCATCTGTTACTATAACCACCATCTGTTACTATAACCATCATCTGTTACTATAACCATTCTGTTACTATAACCACCATCTGTTACTATAACCATTCTGTTACTATAACCATTCTGTTACTATAACCACCATCTGTTACTATAACCACCATCTGTTACTATAACCATCATCTGTTACTATAACCATTCTGTTACTATAACCATTCTGTTACTATAACCATCATCTGTTACTATAACCACCATCTGTTACTATAACCACCATCTGTTACTATAACCATTCTGTTACTATAACCACCATCTGTTACTATAACCACCATCTGTTACTATAACCATCATCTGTTACTATAACCATCATCTGTTACTATAACCATTCTGTTACTATAACCATCATCTGTTACTATAACCATTCTGTTACTATAACCACCATCTGTTACTATAACCATCATCTGTTACTATAACCATTATGTTACTATAAATCATCTGTTACATAACCATCTGTTACTATAACCACCATCTGTTACTATAACCATCATCTGTTACTATAACCATTGTTACTATTATCTGTTACTATAACCACCATCTGTTACTATAACCACCATCTGTTACTATAACCATTCTGTTACTATAACCATTCTGTTACTATAACCATCATCTGTTACTATAACCACCATCTGTTACTATAACCATTATCTGTTACTATAACCACCATCTGTTACTATAACCATTCTGTTCCTATAACCACCATCTGTTACTATAACCACCATCTGTTACTATAACCATTATCTGTTACTATAACCACCATCTGTTACTATAACCATTCTGTTACTATAACCATCATCTGTTACTATAACCATTCTGTTACTATAACCATTCTGTTACTATAACCATCATCTGTTATTATAACCATCATCTGTTACTATAACCATTCTGTTACTATAACCATCATCTGTTACTATAACCACCATCTGTTACTATAACCATGCTGTTACTATAACCATCATCTGTTACTATAACCATCATCTGTTACTATAACCATTCTGTTACTATAACCATTCTGTTACTATAACCATTCTGTTACTATAACCATCATCTGTTATTATAACCATCATCTGTTACTATAACCACCATCTGTTACTATAACCATTCTGTTACTATAACCATTCTATTACTATAACCATCATCTGTTACTATAACCACCATCTGTTACTATAACCACCATCTGTTACTATAACCACCATCTGTTACTATAACCATCATCTGTTACTATAACCACCATCTGTTACTATAACCACCATCTGTTACTATAACCATTATGTTACTATAACCATTCTATTACTATAACCATCATCTGTTACTATAACCACCATCTGTTACTATAACCATCATCTGTTACTATAACCATTATGTTACTATAACCATTATGTTACTATAACCATTCTATTACTATAACCAACATCTGTTACTATAACCATTCTGTTACTATAACCACCATCTGTTACTATAACCACCATCTGTTACTATAACCACCATCTGTTACTATAACCATCATCTGTTACTATAACCATCATCTGTTACTATAACCACCATCTGTTACTATAACCATTCTGTTACTATAACCATCATCTGTTATTATAACCATCATCTGTTACTATAACCATCATCTGTTACTATAACCATTATCTGTTACTATAACCATCATCTGTTACTATCTGTTACTATGACCAATCATCTGTTACTATAACCATTCTGTTACTATAACCATTCTGTTACTATAACCATCATCTGTTACTATAACCATCATCTGTTACTATAACCATCATCTGTTACTATAAACCTATAACCTGTTACTATCTGTTACTATAACCATTCTATTACTATAACCATCATCTGTTACTATAACCACCATCTGTTACTATAACCACCATCTGTTACTATAACCATCATCTGTTACTATAACCATCATCTGTTACTATAACCATTCTGTTACTATAACCATTCTGTTACTATAACCATCATCTGTTACTATAACCACCATCTGTTACTATAACCATCATCTGTTACTATAACCATTATGTTACTATAACCATTACTATAACCATTCTGTTACTATATTCTATTACTATAACCAACATCTGTTACTATAACCACCATCTGTTACTATAACCACCATCTGTTACTATAACCATTCATCTGTTACTATCTGTTACTATATCAAATCAAATCAAATCAAAATTATTTATATAGCCCTTTGTACATCAGCTGATATCTCAAAGTCTGTACAGAAACCCAGCCTAAAACCCCAAACAGCAAACAATGCAGGTGTAAAAGCACGGTCTGTTAAAACTCCCTAGAAAGGCCAAAACCTAGGAAGAAACCTAGAGAGGAACCAGGCTATGTGGGGTGGCCAGTCCTCTTCTGGCTGTGCCGGGTAGAGATTATAACAGAACATGACCAAGATGTTCAAATGTTCATAAATGACCAGCATGGTCTAATAGTAAGGCAGAACAGTTGAAACTAGCACAGCACAGTCAGGTGGACTGGGGACAGCAAGGAGTCATCATGTCAGGTAGTCCTGGGGCACGGTCCTATAGGTCCTCCGAGAGAGAGAGAAAGAAAGAGAGAATTAGAGAGAGCATATGTGGGGTAACCATTCTAACCACCATAACCATTCTATTACTATAACCATCATCTGTTACTATAACCACCATCTGTTACTATAACCACCATCTGTTACTATAACCACCATCTGTTACTATAACCATTCTGTTACTATAACCACCATCTGTTACTATAACCACCATCTGTTACTATAACCATCATCTGTTACTATAACCACCATCTGTTACTATAACCACCATCTGTTACTATAACCATCATCTGTTACTATAACCATTCTGTTACTATAACCACCATCTGTTACTATAACCATTCTGTTACTATAACCATTCTATTACTATAACCACCATATGTTACTATAACTACCATCTGTTACTATAACCACCATCTGTTACTATAACCATTCTGTTACTATAACCATTCTGTTACTATAACAATTCTGTTACTATAACCATTCTGTTACTATAACCATCATCTGTTACTATAACCACCATCTGTTACTATAACCACCATCTGTTACTATAACCACCATCTGTTACTATAACCATCATCTGTTACTATAACCACCATCTGTTACTATAACCACCATCTGTTACTATGACCATCATCTGTTACTATAACCACCATCTGTTACTATAACCATCATCTGTTACTATAACCATTCTGTTACTATAACCACCATCTGTTACTATAACCACCATCTGTTACTATAACCACCATCTGTTACTATAACCATCATCTGTTACTATAACCATCATCTGTTACTATAACCACCATCTGTTACTATAACCATTCTGTTACTATAACCATCATCTGTTACTATAACCATTATCTGTTACTATAACCATTCTGTTACTATAACCATCATCTGTTACTATAACCATCATCTGTTACTATAACCACCATCTGTTACTATAACCATTCTGTTACTATAACCATCATCTGTTACTATAACCACCATCTGTTACTATAACCACCATCTGTTACTATAACCATCATCTGTTACTATAACCACCATCTGTTACTATAACCATCATCTGTTACTATAACCATTCTGTTACTATAACCACCATCTGTTACTATAACCACCATCTGTTACTATAACCACCATCTGTCACTATAACCATCATCTGTTACTATAACCATTCTGTTACTATAACCATTCTGTTACTATAACCATTCTGTTACTATAACCACCATCTGTTACTATAACCACCATCTGTTACTATAACCATCATCTGTTACTATAACCATTCTGTTACTATAACCATCATCTGTTACTATAACCATCATCTGTTACTATAACCATTATGTTACTATAACCACCATCTGTTACTATAACCATTCTGTTACTATAACCATTCTGTTACTATAACCATCATCTGTTACTATAACCATTCTGTTACTATAACCACCATTCTGTTACTATAACCACCATCTGTTACTATAACCACCATCTGTTACTATAACCATCATCTGTTACTATAACCACCATCTGTTACTATAACCACCATCTGTTACTATAACCATCATCTGTTACTATAACCACCATCTGTTACTATAACCACCATCTGTTACTATAACCACCATCTGTTACTATAACCATTCTGTTACTATAACCACCATCTGTTACTATAACCACCATCTGTTACTATAACCATCATCTGTTACTATAACCATCATCTGTTACTATAACCACCATCTGTTACTATAACCACCATCTGTTACTATAACCACCATCTGTTACTATAACCATCATCTGTTACTATAACCACCATCTGTTACTATAACCACCATCTGTTACTATAACCATCATCTGTTACTATAACCATTATGTTACTATAACCACCATCTGTTACTATAACCACCATCTGTTACTATAACTATCATCTGTTACTATAACCATCATCTGTTACTATAACCACCATCTGTTACTATAACCACCATCTGTCACTATAACCATCATCTGTTACTATAACCACCATCTGTTACTATAACCATCATCTGTTACTATAACCATTCTGTTACTATAACCACCATCTGTTACTATAACCACCATCTGTTACTATAACCACCATCTGTCAATATAACCATCATCTGTTACTATAACCATTCTGTTACTATAACCATTCTGTTACTATAACCATTCTGTTACTATAACCACCATCTGTTACTATAACCACCATCTGTTACTATAACCATCATCTGTTACTATAACCATTCTGTTACTATAACCATCATCTGTTACTATAACCATCATCTGTTACTATAACCATTATGTTACTATAACCACCATCTGTTACTATAACCATTCTGTTACTATAACCACCATCTGTTACTATAACCATCATCTGTTACTATAACCATTCTGTTACTATAACCACCATTCTGTTACTATAACCACCATCTGTTACTATAACCACCATCTGTTACTATAACCATCATCTGTTACTATAACCACCATCTGTTACTATAACCACCATCTGTTACTATAACCATCATCTGTTACTATAACCACCATCTGTTACTATAACCATCATCTGTTACTATAACCATTATGTTACTATAACCATCATCTGTTACTATAACCACCATCTGTTACTATAACCATTATCTGTTACTATAACCACCATCTGTTACTATAACCACCATCTGTTACTATAACCATTCTGTTACTATAACCATTCTGTTACTATAACCATCATCTGTTACTATAACCACCATCTGTTACTATAACCATTATCTGTTACTATAACCACCATCTGTTACTATAACCATCATCTGTTACTATAACCACCATCTGTTACTATAACCATTATCTGTTACTATAACCACCATCTGTTACTATAACCATTCTGTTACTATAACCACCATCTGTTACTATAACCACCATCTGTTACTATAACCATTATCTGTTACTATAACCACCATCTGTTACTATAACCATTCTGTTACTATAACCATCATCTGTTACTATAACCACCATCTGTTACTATAACCATTCTGTTACTATAACCATCATCTGTTATTATAACCATCATCTGTTACTATAACCATTCTGTTACTATAACCATCATCTGTTACTATAACCACCATCTGTTACTATAACCATTCTGTTACTATAACCATCATCTGTATACTATAACCATCATCTGTTACTATAACCATTCTGTTACTATAACCATTCTGTTACTATAACCATTCTGTTACTATAACCATCATCTGTTATTATAACCATCATCTGTTACTATAACCATCATCTGTTACTATAACCATTCTGTTACTATAACCATTCTGTTACTATAACCATTCTATTACTATAACCATCATCTGTTACTATAACCACCATCTGTTACTATAACCACCATCTGTTACTATAACCACCATCTGTTACTATAACCATCATCTGTTACTATAACCACCATCTGTTACTATAACCACCATCTGTTACTATAACCACCATCTGTTACTATAACCATTATGTTACTATAACCATTCTATTACTATAACCATCATCTGTTACTATAACCACCATCTGTTACTATAACCATCATCTGTTACTATAACCATTATGATGTTACTATAACCATTATGTTACTATAACCATTCTATTACTATAACCAACATCTGTTACTATAACCATTCTGTTACTATAACCACCATCTGTTACTATAACCACCATCTGTTACTATAACCACCATCTGTTACTATAACCATTCTGTTACTATAACCATCATCTGTTATTATAACCATCATCTGTTACTATAACCATCATCTGTTACTATAACCATTCTGTTATTATGACCATTCTGTTACTATAACCATTCTGTTACTATAACCATCATCTGTTATTATAACCATCATCTGTTACTATAACCATCATCTGTTACTATAACCATTCTGTTACTATAACCATCATCTGTTACTATAACCACCATCTGTTACTATAACCACCATCTGTTACTATAACCACCATCTGTTACTATAACCACCATCTGTTACTATAACCATTCTGTTACTATAACCACCATCTGTTACTATAACCACCATCTGTTACTATAACCATCATCTGTTACTATAACCATCATCTGTTACTATAACCACCATCTGTTACTATAACCACCATCTGTTACTATAACCACCATCTGTTACTATAACCATCATCTGTTACTATAACCACCATCTGTTACTATAACCACCATCTGTTACTATAACCATCATCTGTTACTATAACCATTCTGTTACTATAACCACCATCTGTTACTATAACCACCATCTGTTACTATAACTATCATCTGTTACTATAACCATCATCTGTTACTATAACCACCATCTGTTACTATAACCACCATCTGTCACTATAACCATCATCTGTTACTATAACCATTCTGTTACTATAACCATTCTGTTACTATAACTATCATCTGTTACTATAACCATCATCTGTTACTATAACCACCATCTGTTACTATAACCATCATCTGTTACTATAACCACCATCTGTTACTATAACCACCATCTGTTACTATAACCATTCTGTTACTATAACCACCATCTGTTACTATAACCATCATCTGTTACTATAACCATTCTGTTACTATAACCATCATCTGTTACTATAACCACCATCTGTTACTATAACCATTCTGTTACTATAACCATCATCTGTTACTATAACCATTATCTGTTACTATAACCATTCTGTTACTATAACCATCATCTGTTACTATAACCATCATCTGTTACTATAACCACCATCTGTTACTATAACCATTCTGTTACTATAACCATCATCTGTTACTATAACCACCATCTGTTACTATAACCACCATCTGTTACTATAACCATCATCTGTTACTATAACCACCATCTGTTACTATAACCATCATCTGTTACTATAACCATTCTGTTACTATAACCACCATCTGTTACTATAACCACCATCTGTTACTATAACCACCATCTGTCACTATAACCATCATCTGTTACTATAACCATTCTGTTACTATAACCATTCTGTTACTATAACCATTCTGTTACTATAACCACCATCTGTTACTATAACCACCATCTGTTACTATAACCATCATCTGTTACTATAACCATTCTGTTACTATAACCATCATCTGTTACTATAACCATCATCTGTTACTATAACCATTATGTTACTATAACCACCATCTGTTACTATAACCATTCTGTTACTATAACCATTCTGTTACTATAACCATCATCTGTTACTATAACCATTCTGTTACTATAATCCACCATTCTGTTACTATAACCACCATCTGTTACTATAACCACCATCTGTTATTATAACCATCATCTGTTACTATAACCACCATCTGTTACTATAACCACCATCTGTTACTATAACCATCATCTGTTACTATAACCACCATCTGTTACTATAACCACCATCTGTTACTATAACCACCATCTGTTACTATAACCATTCTGTTACTATAACCACCATCTGTTACTATAACCACCATCTGTTACTATAACCATCATCTGTTACTATAACCACCATCTGTTACTATAACCACCATCTGTTACTATAACCATCATCTGTTACTATAACCATTCTGTTACTATAACCATCATCTGTTACTATAACCATCATCTGTTACTATAACCATTATGTTACTATAACCACCATCTGTTACTATAACCATTCTGTTACTATAACCATTCTGTTACTATAACCATCATCTGTTACTATAACCATTCTGTTACTATAACCACCATATGTTACTATAACCACCATCTGTTACTATAACCACCATCTGTTACTATAACCATCATCTGTTACTATAACCACCATCTGTTACTATAACCACCATCTGTTACTATAACCATCATCTGTTACTATAACCACCATCTGTTACTATAACCACCATCTGTTACTATAACCACCATCTGTTACTATAACCATTCTGTTACTATAACCACCATCTGTTACTATAACCACCATCTGTTACTATAACCATCATCTGTTACTATAACCATCATCTGTTACTATAACCACATCTGTTACTATAACCACCATCTGTTACTATAACCACCATCTGTTACTATAACCATCATCTGTTACTATAACCACCATCTGTTACTATAACCACCATCTGTTACTATAACCATCATCTGTTACTATAACCATTCTGTTACTATAACCACCATCTGTTACTATAACCACCATCTGTTACTATAACTATCATCTGTTACTATAACCATCATCTGTTACTATAACCACCATCTGTTACTATAACCACCATCTGTCACTATAACCATCATCTGTTACTATAACCACCATCTGTTACTATAACCATCATCTGTTACTATAACCATTCTGTTACTATAACCACCATCTGTTACTATAACCACCATCTGTTACTATAACCACCATCTGTCAATATAACCATCATCTGTTACTATAACCATTATGTTACTATAACCATTCTGTTACTATAACCATTCTGTTACTATAACCACCATCTGTTACTATAACCACCATCTGTTACTATAACCATCATCTGTTACTATAACCATTCTGTTACTATAACCATCATCTGTTACTATAACCATTATGTTACTATAACCACCATCTGTTACTATAACCATTCTGTTACTATAACCACCATCTGTTACTATAACCATCATCTGTTACTATAACCATTCTGTTACTATAACCACCATTCTGTTACTATAACCACCATCTGTTACTATAACCACCATCTGTTACTATAACCATCATCTGTTACTATAACCACCATCTGTTACTATAACCACCATCTGTTACTATAACCATCATCTGTTACTATAACCACCATCTGTTACTATAACCACCATCTGTTACTATAACCACCATCTGTTACTATAACCATTCTGTTACTATAACCACCATCTATTACTATAACCACCATCTGTTACTATAACCATCATCTGTTACTATAACCACCATCTGTTACTATAACCACCATCTGTTACTATAACCATCATCTGTTACTATAACCATTCTGTTACTATAACCACCATCTGTTACTATAACCATTCTGTTACTATAACCATTCTGTTACTATAACCACCATCTGTTACTATAACCACCATCTGTTACTATAACCACCATCTGTTACTATAACCATTCTGTTACTATAACCATTCTGTTACTATAACCATCATCTGTGACTATAACCACCATCTGTTACTATAACCACCATCTGTTACTATAACCATTCTGTTACTATAACCACCATCTGTTACTATAACCACCATCTGTTACTATAACCATCATCTGTTACTATAACCATCATCTGTTACTATAACCATTCTGTTACTATAACCATCATCTGTTACTATAACCATTCTGTTACTATAACCACCATCTGTTACTATAACCATCATCTGTTACTATAACCATTATGTTACTATAACCATCATCTGTTACTATAACCACCATCTGTTACTATAACCATTATCTGTTACTATAACCACCATCTGTTACTATAACCACCATCTGTTACTATAACCATTCTGTTACTATAACCATTCTGTTACTATAACCATCATCTGTTACTATAACCACCATCTGTTACTATAACCATTATCTGTTACTATAACCACCATCTGTTACTATAACCATTCTGTTCCTATAACCACCATCTGTTACTATAACCACCATCTGTTACTATAACCATTATCTGTTACTATAACCACCATCTGTTACTATAACCATTCTGTTACTATAACCACCATCTGTTACTATAACCACCATCTGTTACTATAACCATTCTGTTACTATAACCATCATCTGTTATTATAACCATCATCTGTTACTATAACCATTCTGTTACTATAACCATCATCTGTTACTATAACCATCATCTGTTACTATAACTACCATCTGTTACTATAACCACCATCTGTTACTATAACCACCATCTGTTACTATAACCATTCTGTTACTATAACCACCATCTGTTACTATAACCACCATCTGTTACTATAACCATCATCTGTTACTATAACCATCATCTGTTACTATAACCACCATCTGTTACTATAACCACCATCTGTTACTATAACCACCATCTGTTACTATAACCATCATCTGTTACTATAACCACCATCTGTTACTATAACCACCATCTGTTACTATAACCATCATCTGTTACTATAACCATTCTGTTACTATAACCACCATCTGTTACTATAACCACCATCTGTTACTATAACTATCATCTGTTACTATAACCATCATCTGTTACTATAACCACCATCTGTTACTATAACCACCATCTGTCACTATAACCATCATCTGTTACTATAACCATTCTGTTACTATAACCATTCTGTTACTATAACTATCATCTGTTACTATAACCATCATCTGTTACTATAACCACCATCTGTTACTATAACCACCATCTGTCACTATAACCATCATCTGTTACTATAACCACCATCTGTTACTATAACCATCATCTGTTACTATAACCATTCTGTTACTATAACCACCATCTGTTACTATAACCACCATCTGTTACTATAACCACCATCTGTCACTATAACCATCATCTGTTACTATAACCATTCTGTTACTATAACCATTCTGTTACTATAACCACCATCTGTTACTATAACCACCATCTGTTACTATAACCATCATCTGTTACTATAACCATTCTGTTACTATAACCATCATCTGTTACTATAACCATCATCTGTTACTATAACCATTCTGTTACTATAACCATCATCTGTTACTATAACCACCATCTGTTACTATAACCATTCTGTTACTATAACCATCATCTGTTACTATAACCATTCTGTTACTATAACCACCATTCTGTTACTATAACCACCATCTGTTACTATAACCACCATCTGTTACTATAACCATCATCTGTTACTATAACCACCATCTGTTACTATAACCACCATCTGTTACTATAACCATTCTGTTACTATAACCACCATCTGTTACTATAACCATCATCTGTTACTATAACCACCATCTGTTACTATAACCACCATCTGTTACTATAACCATCATCTGTTACTATAACCATTCTGTTACTATAACCACCATCTGTTACTATAACCACCATCTGTTACTATAACTATCATCTGTTACTATAACCATCATCTGTTACTATAACCACCATCTGTTACTATAACCACCATCTGTCACTATAACCATCATCTGTTACTATAACCATTCTGTTACTATAACCATTCTGTTACTATAACCATCATCTGTTACTATAACCATCATCTGTTACTATAACCACCATCTGTTACTATAACCACCATCTGTCTGTTACTATAACCATCATCTGTTACTATAACCACCATCTGTTACTATAACCATCATCTGTTACTATAACCATTCTGTTACTATAACCACCATCTGTTACTATAACCACCATCTGTTACTATAACCACCATCTGTTACTATAACCATCATCTGTTACTATAACCATTCTGTTACTATAACCATTCTGTTACTATAACCACCATCTGTTACTATAACCACCCATCTGTTACTATAACCATCATCTGTTACTATAACCATTCTGTTACTATAATCATCCATCATCTGTTACTATAACCATCATCTGTTACTATAACCATTCTGTTACTATAACCACCATCTGTTACTATAACCATTCTGTTACTATAACCATTCTGTTACTATAACCATCATCTGTTACTATAACCACCATCTGTTACTATAACCACCATTCTGTTACTATAACCATCTGTTACTATAATCTGTTACACCATCTGTTACTATAACCACCATCTGTTACTATAACCACCATCTGTTACTATAACCACCATCTGTTACTATAACCATCATCTGTTACTATAACCATCATCTGTTACTATAACCACCATCTGTTACTATAACCATTCTGTTACTATAACCACCATCTGTTACTATAACCACCATCTGTTACTATAACCATCATCTGTTACTATAACCACCATCTGTTACTATAACCACCATCTGTTACTATAACCATCATCTGTTACTATAACCATTCTGTTACTATAACCACCATCTGTTACTATAACCATTCTGTTACTATAACCATCATCTGTTACTATAACCATCATCTGTTACTATAACCATCATCTGTTACTATAACCATCATCTGTTACTATAATCTGTTACTATAACCACCATCTGTTACTATAACCATCATCTGTTACTATAACCATCATCTGTTACTATAACCATTCTGTTACTATAACAATTCTGTTACTATAACCATTCTGTTACTATAACCATTCTGTTACTATAACCATCATCTGTTATTATAACCATCATCTGTTACTATAACCATCATCTGTTACTATAACCATTCTGTTACTATAACCATTCTATTACTATAACCATCATCTGTTACTATAACCACCATCTGTTACTATAACCACCATCTGTTACTATAACCACCATCTGTTACTATAACCATCATCTGTTACTATAACCACCATCTGTTACTATAACCACCATCTGTTACTATAACCACCATCTGTTACTATAACCATTATGTTACTATAACCATTCTATTACTATAACCATTCTATTACTATAACCAACATCTGTTACTATAACCATTCTGTTACTATAACCACCATCTGTTACTATAACCACCATCTGTTACTATAACCACCATCTGTTACTATAACCATTATGTTACTATAACCATCATCTGTTACTATAACCACCATCTGTTACTATAACCATTATGTTACTATAACCATCATCTGTTATTATAACCATCATCTGTTACTATAACCATCATCTGTTACTATAACCATTCTGTTACTATGACCATTCTGTTACTATAACCATTCTGTTACTATAACCATTCTGTTACTATAACCATCATCTGTTATTATAACCATCATCTGTTACTATAACCATCATCTGTTACTATAACCACCATCTGTTACTATAACCACCATCTGTTACTATAACCATCATCTGTTACTATAACCACCATCTGTTACTATAACCACCATCTGTTACTATAACCACCATCTGTTACTATAACCATTCTGTTACTATAACCACCATCTGTTACTATAACCACCATCTGTTACTATAACCATCATCTGTTACTATAACCATCATCTGTTACTATAACCACCATCTGTTACTATAACCACCATCTGTTACTATAACCACCATCTGTTACTATAACCATCATCTGTTACTATAACCACCATCTGTTACTATAACCACCATCTGTTACTATATACCACCATCTGTTACTATAACCACCATCTGTTACTATAACCACCATCTGTTACTATAACCACCATCTGTTACTATAACCATCATCTGTTACTATAAATCATCTGTTACACTATCTGTTACTATAACCACCATCTGTCACTATAACCATCATCTGTTACTATAACCATTCTGTTACTATAACCATTCTGTTACTATAACTATCATCTGTTACTATAACCATCATCTGTTACTATAACCACCATCTGTTACTATAACCACCATCTGTCACTATAACCATCATCTGTTACTATAACCACCATCTGTTACTATAACCATCATCTGTTACTATAACCATTCTGTTACTATAACCACCATCTGTTACTATAACCACCATCTGTTACTATAACCACCATCTGTCACTATAACCATCATCTGTTACTATAACCATTCTGTTACTATAACCATTCTGTTACTATAACCACCATCTGTTACTATAACCACCATCTGTTACTATAACCATCATCTGTTACTATAACCATTCTGTTACTATAACCATCATCTGTTACTATAACCATCATCTGTTACTATAACCATTATGTTACTATAACCACCATCTGTTACTATAACCATTCTGTTACTATAACCATTCTGTTACTATAACCATCATCTGTTACTATAACCATTCTGTTACTATAACCACCATTCTGTTACTATAACCACCATCTGTTACTATAACCACCATCTGTTACTATAACCATCATCTGTTACTATAACCACCATCTGTTACTATAACCACCATCTGTTACTATAACCATCATCTGTTACTATAATCTGTTACTATAACCATCTGTTACTATAACCACCATCTGTTACTATAACCACCATCTGTTACTATAACCATTCTGTTACTATAACCACCATCTGTTACTATAACCACCATCTGTTACTATAACCATCATCTGTTACTATAACCACCATCTGTTACTATAACCACCATCTGTTACTATAACCATTCTGTTACTATAACCATCATCTGTTACTATAACCATTCTGTTACTATAACCACCATCTGTTACTATAACCATTCTGTTACTATAACCATTCTGTTACTATAACCACCATCTGTTACTATAACCACCATCTGTTACTATTCTATAACCATCATCTGTTACTATAACCATTCATCTGTTACTATAACCACCATCTGTTACTATAACCATCATCTGTTACTATAACCATCATCTGTTACTATAACCACCATCTGTTACTATAACCATTCTGTTACTATAACCACCATCTGTTACTATAACCACCATCTGTTACTATAACCATCATCTGTTACTATAACCATCATCTGTTACTATAACCATCATCTGTTACTATAACCATTCTGTTACTATAACCATCATCTGTTACTATAACCATTCTGTTACTATAACCACCATCTGTTACTATAACCATCATCTGTTACTATAACCACCATCTGTTACTATAACCATTATGTTACTATAACCATTCTATTACTATAACCATTCTATTACTATAACCAACATCTGTTACTATAACCATTCTGTTACTATAACCACCATCTGTTACTATAACCACCATCTGTTACTATAACCACCATCTGTTACTATAACCATTATGTTACTATAACCATCATCTGTTACTATAACCACCATCTGTTACTATAACCATTCTGTTACTATAACCATCATCTGTTATTATAACCATCATCTGTTACTATAACCATCATCTGTTACTATAACCATTCTGTTACTATGACCATTCTGTTACTATAACCATTCTGTTACTATAACCATCATCTGTTATTATAACCATCATCTGTTACTATAACCATCATCTGTTACTATAACCACCATCTGTTACTATAACCACCATCTGTTACTATAACCATCATCTGTTACTATAACCACCATCTGTTACTATAACCACCATCTGTTACTATAACCACCATCTGTTACTATAACCATTCTGTTACTATAACCACCATCTGTTACTATAACCACCATCTGTTACTATAACCACCATATGTTACTATAACCATCATCTGTTACTATAACCATTCTGTTACTATAACCATTCTGTTACTATAACCATCATCTGTTACTATAACCACCATCTGTTACTATAACCACCATCTGTTACTATAACCATTCTGTTACTATAACCACCATCTGTTACTATAACCACCATCTGTTACTATAACCATCATCTGTTACTATAACCATCATCTGTTACTATAACCATTCTGTTACTATAACCATCATCTGTTACTATAACCATTCTGTTACTATAACCACCATCTGTTACTATAACCATCATCTGTTACTATAACCATCATCTGTTACTATAACCATCATCTGTTACTATAACCACCATCTGTTACTATAACCACCATCTGTTACTATAACCACCATCTGTTACTATAACCATCATCTGTTACTATAACCACCATCTGTTACTATAACCACCATCTGTTACTATAACCATCATCTGTTACTATAACCACCATCTGTTACTATAACCACCATCTGTTACTATAACCATCATCTGTTACTATAACTATCATCTGTTACTATAACCATCATCTGTTACTATAACCACCATCTGTTACTATAAACCACCATCTGTTACTATAACCATCATCTGTTACTATAACCATTCTGTTACTATAACCATTCTGTTACTATAACCATCATCTGTTACTATAACCATCATCTGTTACTATAACCACCATCTGTTACTATAACCACCATCTGTCACTATAACCATCATCTGTTACTATAACCACCATCTGTTACTATAACCATCATCTGTTACTATAACCATTCTGTTACTATAACCACCATCTGTTACTATAACCACCATCTGTTACTATAACCACCATCTGTCACTATAACCATCATCTGTTACTATAACCATTCTGTTACTATAACCATTCTGTTACTATAACCACCATCTGTTACTATAACCACCATCTGTTACTATAACCATCTGTTACTATCATCTGTTACTATAACCATCATCTGTTACTATAACCATCATCTGTTACTATAACCATCATCTGTTACTATAACCACCATCTGTTACTATAACCATCATCTGTTACTATAACCACCATCTGTTACTATAACCATTCTGTTACTATAACCATTCTGTTACTATAACCATCATCTGTTACTATAACCATTCTGTTACTATAACCACCATTCTGTTACTATAACCACCATCTGTTACTATAACCACCATCTGTTACTATAACCATCATCTGTTACTATAACCACCATCTGTTACTATAACCACCATCTGTTACTATAACCATCATCTGTTACTATAACCACCATCTGTTACTATAACCACCATCTGTTACTATAACCACCATCTGTTACTATAACCATTCTGTTACTATAACCACCATCTGTTACTATAACCACCATCTGTTACTATAACCATCATCTGTTACTATAACCACCATCTGTTACTATAACCACCATCTGTTACTATAACCATCATCTGTTACTATAACCATTCTGTTACTATAACCACCATCTGTTACTATAACCATTCTGTTACTATAACCATTCTGTTACTATAACCACCATCTGTTACTATAACCACCATCTGTTACTATAACCATCATCTGTTACTATAACCATTCTGTTACTATAACCATTCTGTTACTATAACCATCATCTGTTACTATAACCACCATCTGTTACTATAACCACCATCTGTTACTATAACCATTCTGTTACTATAACCACCATCTGTTACTATAACCACCATCTGTTACTATAACCATCATCTGTTACTATAACCATCATCTGTTACTATAACCATTCTGTTACTATAACCATCATCTGTTACTATAACCATTCTGTTACTATAACCACCATCTGTTACTATAACCATCATCTGTTACTATAACCATTATGTTACTATAACCATCATCTGTTACTATAACCACCATCTGTTACTATAACCATTATCTGTTACTATAACCACCATCTGTTACTATAACCACCATCTGTTACTATAACCATTCTGTTACTATAACCATTCTGTTACTATAACCATCATCTGTTACTATAACCACCATCTGTTACTATAACCATTATCTGTTACTATAACCACCATCTGTTACTATAACCATTCTGTTCCTATAACCACCATCTGTTACTATAACCACCATCTGTTACTATAACCATTATCTGTTACTATAACCACCATCTGTTACTATAACCATTCTGTTACTATAACCATCATCTGTTACTATAACCACCATCTGTTACTATAACCATTCTGTTACTATAACCATCATCTGTTATTATAACCATCATCTGTTACTATAACCATTCTGTTACTATAACCATCATCTGTTACTATAACCACCATCTGTTACTATAACCATCATCTGTTACTATAACCATCATCTGTTACTTTAACCATCCTGTTACTATAACCATTCTGTTACTATAACCATTCTGTTACTATAACCATCATCTGTTATTATAACCATCATCTGTTACTATAACCATCATCTGTTACTATAACCATTCTGTTACTATAACCATTCTGTTACTATAACCATTCTATTACTATAACCATCATCTGTTACTATAACCACCATCTGTTACTATAACCACCATCTGTTACTATAACCACCATCTGTTACTATAACCATCATCTGTTACTATAACCACCATCTGTTACTATAACCACCATCTGTTACTATAACCACCATCTGTTACTATAACCATTATGTTACTATAACCATTCTATTACTATAACCATCATCTGTTACTATAACCATTCTGTTACTATAACCATCATCTGTTACTATAACCATTATGTTACTATAACCATTCTATTACTATAACCAACATCTGTTACTATAACCATTCTGTTACTATATCCACCATCTGTTACTATAACCACCATCTGTTACTATAACCACCATCTGTTACTATAACCATTCTGTTACTATAACCATCATCTGTTACTATAACCACCATCTGTTACTATAACCATTCTGTTACTATAACCACCATATGTTATTATAACCATCATCTGTTACTATAACCACCATCTGTTATTATAACCATTCTGTTACTATAACCATTCTGTTACTATAACCACCATATGTTATTATAACCATCATCTGTTACTATAACCATCATCTGTTATTATAACCATCATCTGTTACTATAACCATCATCTGTTACTATAACCATTCTGTTACTATGACCATTCTGTTACTATAACCATTCTGTTACTATAACCATTCTGTTACTATAACCATTCTATTACTATAACCATCATCTGTTACTATAACCACCATCTGTTACTATAACCACCATCTGTTACTATAACCATCATCTGTTACTATAACCATTATGTTACTATAACCATTATGTTACTATAACCATTCTATTACTATAACCATCATCTGTTACTATAACCACCATCTGTTACTATGACCATCATCTGTAACTATAACCATTATGTTACTATAACCATTATGTTACTATAACCATTCTATTACTATAACCAACATCTGTTACTATAACCATTCTGTTACTATAACCACCATCTGTTACTATAACCACCATCTGTTACTATAACCACCATCTGTTACTATAACCATTCTGTTACTATAACCACCATCTGTTACTATAACCACCATATGTTACTATAACCATCATCTGTTACTATAACCACCATCTGTTACTATAACCACCATCTGTTACTATAACCATTATGTTACTATAACCACCATCTGTTACTATAACCATTCTGTTACTATAACCATTCTATTACTATAACCACCATCTGTTACTATAACTACCATCTGTTACTATAACCATCATCTGTTACTATAACCATTCTGTTACTATAACCACCATCTGTTACTATAACCATTCTGTTACTATAACCACCATCTGTTACTATAACCACCATCTGTTACTATAACCATCATCTGTTACTATAACCATCATCTGTTACTATAACCATTCTGTTACTATAACCACCATCTGTTACTATAACCATTCTGTTACTATAACCATCATCTGTTATTATAACCATCATCTGTTACTATAACCATTCTGTTACTATAACCATCATCTGTTACTATAACCATTCTGTTACTATAACCACCATCTGTTACTATAACCATTCTGTTACTATAACCATCATCTGTTACTATAACCATTCTGTTACTATAACCATTCTGTTACTATAACCATCATCTGTTACTATAACCATTCTGTTACTATAACCATTCTGTTACTATAACCATAATCTGTTTCTATAACCATTCTGTTACTATAACCACTATGTTACTATAATCACCATCTGTTACTATAACCATTCTGTTACTATAACCATTATGTTACTATAACCACCATCTGTTACTATAACCATCATCTGTTACTATAACCATCATCTGTTACTATAACCATTCTGTTACTATAACCACCATCTGTTACTATAACCATTCTGTTACTATATCCACCATCTGTTACTATAACCACCATCTGTTACTATAACCATCATCTGTTACTATAACCATTCTGTTACTATAACCACCATCTGTTACTATAACCATTCTGTTACTATAACCATCATCTGTTATTATAACCATCATCTGTTACTATAACCATCATCTGTTACTATAACCATTCTGTTACTATAACCATAATCTGTTACTATAACCATTCTGTTACTATAACCACTATGTTACTATAATCACCATCTGTTACTATAACCATTCTGTTACTATAACCATTCTGTTACTATAACCATCATCTGTCACTATAACCATCATCTGTTACTATAACCACCATCTGTCACTATAACCATCATCTGTTACTATAACCACCATCTGTTACTATAACCACCATCTGTTACTATAACCATTCTGTTACTATAACCACCATCTGTTACTATAACCACCATCTGTTACTATAACCATCATCTGTTACTATAACCACCATCTGTTACTATAACCACCATCTGTTACTATAACCATTCTGTTACTATAACCATTCTGTTACTATAACCATTCTGTTACTATAACCATCATCTGTTACTATAACCACCATCTGTTACTATAACCACCATCTGTTACTATAACCATCATCTGTTACTATAACCATTATGTTACTATAACCATTATGTTACTATAACCATTCTATTACTATAACCATCATCTGTTACTATAACCACCATCTGTTACTATGACCATAATCTGTAACTATAACCATTATGTTACTATAACCATTATGTTACTATAACCATTCTATTACTATAACCAACATCTGTTACTATAACCATTCTGTTACTATAACCACCATCTGTTACTATAACCACCATCTGTTACTATAACCACCATCTGTTACTATAACCATTCTGTTACTATAACCACCATCTGTTACTATAACCACCATATGTTACTATAACCATCATCTGTTACTATAACCACCATCTGTTACTATAACCACCATCTGTTACTATAACCATTCTGTTACTATAACCACCATCTGTTACTATAACCATTCTGTTACTATAACCATTCTATTACTATAACCACCATCTGTTACTATAACTACCATCTGTTACTATAACCATCATCTGTTACTATAACCATTCTGTTACTATAACCACCATCTGTTACTATAACCATTCTGTTACTATAACCACCATCTGTTACTATAACCACCATCTGTTACTATAACCATCATCTGTTACTATAACCATCATCTGTTACTATAACCATTCTGTTACTATAACCACCATCTGTTACTATAACCATTCTGTTACTATAACCATCATCTGTTATTATAACCATCATCTGTTACTATAACCATCATCTGTTACTATAACCATTCTGTTACTATAACCATTCTGTTACTATAACCATCATCTGTTTCTATAACCATCATCTGTTACTATAACCATTCTGTTACTATAACCATTCTGTTACTATAACCATTCTGTTACTATAACCATTCTGTTACAATAACCATCATCTGTTACTATAACCATTCTGTTACTATAATCATCATCTGTTACTATAAACATTCTGTTACTATAACCATTCTGTTACTATAACCACCATCTGTTACTATAACCACCATCTGTTACTATAACCACCATCTGTTACTATAACCATCATCTGTTACTATAACCACCATCTGTTACTATAACCATTCTGTTACTATAACCATCATTTACATTTACATTTAAGTCATTTAGCAGACGCTCTTATCCAGAGCGACTTACAAATTGGTGCATTCACCTTATGACATCCAGTGGAACAGCCACTTTACAATAGCGCATCTAAATCTTTTAAGGGGGGGGGGGGTGAGAAGGATTACTTTATCCTATCCTAGGTATTCCTTAGAGGTGGGGTTTCAGGAGTCTCCGGAAGGAGTTACTATAACCATTCTGTTACTATAACCATCATCTGTTACTATAACCATCATCTGTTACTATAACCATTCTGTTACTATAACCATTCTGTTACTATAACCACCATCTGTTACTATAACCATTCTGTTACTATAACCATCATCTGTTACTATAACCATTCTGTTACTATAACCAACATCTGTTACTATAACCATCATCTGTTACTATAACCACCATCTGTCACTATAACCATTCTGTTACTATAACCATCATCTGTTACTATAACCACCATCTGTTACTATAACCACCATCTGTTACTATAACCACCATCTGTCACTATAACCATTCTGTTACTATAACCATCATCTGTTACTATAACCATTCTGTTACTATAACCATCATCTGTTACTATAACCATTCTGTTACTATAACTACCATCTGTTACTATAACCATTCTGTTACTATAACCACCATCTGTTACTATAACCATTCTGTTACTATAACCACCATCTGTTACTATAACCATCATCTGTTACTATAACCATCATCTGTTACTATAACCATCATCTGTTACTATAACCATCATCTGTTACTATAACCATCATCTGTTACTATAACAATCATCTGTTACTATAACCATCATCTGTTACTATAACCACCATCTGTTACTATAACCACCATCTGTTACTATAACCATTCTGTTACTATAACCACCATCTGTTACTATAACCATTCGGTTACTATAACCATTCTGTTACTATAACCATCATCTGTTACTATAACCATCATCTGTTACTATAACCACCATCTGTTACTATAACCATTCTGTTACTATAACCACCATCTGTTACTATAACCATTCTGTTACTATAAATACCATCTGTTACTATAACCATTCTGTTACTATAACCATCATCTGTTACTATAACCACCATCTGTTACTATAACCATCATCTGTTACTATAACCATAATCTGTTACTATAACCATTCTGTTACTATAACCACCATCTGTTACTATAACCACCATCTGTTACTATAACCATTCTGTTACTATAACCACCATATGTTACTATAACCACCATCTGTTACTATAACCATTCTGTTACTATAACCACCATATGTTACTATAACCACCATCTGTTACTATAACCATTCTGTTACTATAAATACCATCTGTTACTATAACCATTCTGTTACTATAACCATCATCTGTTACTATAACCACCATCTGTTACTATAACCATTCTGTTACTATAACCACCATATGTTACTATAACCACCATCTGTTACTATAACCATTCTGTTACTATAACCATCATCTGTTACTATAACCACCATCTGTTACTATAACCATTCTGTTACTATAACCACCATATGTTACTATAACCATTCTGTTACTATAACCATCATCTGTTACTATAACCATTCTGTTACTATAACCATCATTTACATTTACATTTAAGTCATTTAGCAGACGCTCTTATCCAGAGCGACTTACAAATTGGTGCATTCACCTTATGACATCCAGTGGAACAGCCACTTTACAATAGCGCATCTAAATCTTTTAAGGGGGGGGGGTGAGAAGGATTACTTTATCCTATCCTAGGTATTCCTTAAAGAGGTGGGGTTTCAGGAGTCTCCGGAAGGAGTTACTATAACCATTCTGTTACTATAACCATCATCTGTTACTATAACCATCATCTGTTACTATAACCATTCTGTTACTATAACCATTCTGTTACTATAACCACCATCTGTTACTATAACCATTCTGTTACTATAACCATCATCTGTTACTATAACCATTCTGTTACTATAACCATCATCTGTTACTATAACCACCATCTGTCACTATAACCATTCTGTTACTATAACCATCATCTGTTACTATAACCACCATCTGTTACTATAACCACCATCTGTTACTATAACCACCATCTGTTACTATAACCACCATCTGTCACTATAACCATTCTGTTACTATAACCATCATCTGTTACTATAACCATTCTGTTACTATAACCATCATCTGTTACTATAACCATTCT
>NC_088421.1:52440942-52443442 GCF_034236695.1 Oncorhynchus nerka | reverse complement strand
AGTAGTAGTATTGTTGTTATTATTATTATTATTAGTAGTAGTAGTATTGTTGTTATTATTATTATTATTAGTAGTAGTAGTATTGTTGTTATTATTATTATTATTATTAGCACTAGTAGTATTGTTGTTATTATTATTATTATTATTAGTTATTGTTGTTATTATTATTATCATTATTATTAGTAGTAGTAGTATTGTTGTTATTATTATTAGTATTATTATTAGCACTAGTAGTATTGTTGTTATTATTATTAGCACTAGTAGTATTGTTGTTATTATTATTAGTATTATTAGCACTAGTAGTATTGTTGTTATTATTAGTATTATTATTATTAGTAGTATTGTTGTTATTATTAGTAGTATTATTATTAGCACTAGTAGTATTGTTGTTATTATTATTAGTATTATTATTAGCACTAGTAGTATTGTTGTTATTATTATTAGTATTATTAGCACTAGTAGTATTGTTGTTATTATTATTATTATTATTATTAGCACTAGTAGTATTGTTGTTATTATTAGTAGTATTATTATTAGCACTAGTAGTATTGTTGTTATTATTATTTATTATTATTAGCAGTAGTAGTATTGTTGTTATTATTATTATTATTATTATTAGCACTAGTAGTATTGTAATTATTATTAGTATTATTTGTAATAGTTTGTTAACCTTCGCAAGGCTGCTGGACCAGATGGCATCCCTAGCTGCGTCCTCAGAGCATGCACAGACTAGCTGGCTGGTGTGTTTAAGGACATATTCAATCAATCCCCATCCCAGTGTGCTGTCCCCACATGTTTCAAAGATGGCCATCATTGTTCCTGTACCCAAGAAGGAAAAAATAACTGAACTAAATGACTACCGCTCCGTAGCACTGACTTCTGTCATCATGAAGTGCTTTGAGAGACTAATCAAGGATCATATCACCTCCACCTTACCGGCCACCCTAGACCCACTTCAGTTTGCATACTGCCCCAAAAGGTCCACAAATGATGCTATCTTTATCACACTGCACACTGCCTGCCCTATCCCATCTGGACAAAAACCCTAACCCTAACCTCGACAACATCCGGTGAAATTGCAGAGCGCGAAATTCAAAAAACTAAATTCATAATATTAAACATTCATGAAAATACAAGTGTCATACATGATTCTTTAGCTTAGAATCTTGGTAATCGAACCGCTTTGTCAGATTTACAATAGGCTTTACGGCGAAAGCATAGCATTTGATTGTCTGAGGACAGCGCCCCGCATACATTCAGCATAGTCATATTTTCCAAAGCAGCACGGGCGTCTCAAAATCCAAAATAACAATAAAATAAATTACTTACCTTTGAAGATCGTCATCTGTTGGCAATCCAAAGGGTCCCAGGAACACAATAAATGGTTGTTTTGTTCGATAAAGTCCCTCTCTATATCCCAGTTTTGTTGGCTTGTTCTGTTCAGTAATCCACTGGCTCAATGGCGTTCAAGACATGCAGACGAATACATCCTAATAGTACCGGTAAAGTTCGTCAAAACAAGTCAAACAATGTTTCTAATTCATCCTTAGGCTGTCAAATATCTATCTATATATATATATATATATATATTTTTACCTTTATTTAACCAGGCAAGTCAGTTAAAAACAAATTCTTATTTTCAATGACGGCCTGGGAACAGTGGGTTAACGGCAGATTTGTACCTTGTCAGCTCGGGGGTTTGAACTTGCAACCTTCCGGTTACTAGTCCAATGCTCTAACCACTAGGCTACCCTGCCGCCCCAATAATCTATAATATTTCAACCGGACAATAGAAAGGAAAAAAAAACTTACAGCGTGCACACAGTCATCGTGACAGTGAAAGTGGACACTTGCCAAAAAGTCTTATTCTTGTTTTTTTTCATAAAACAAGCCTGAAACCATGTCTAAAGACTGTTGACATCTAGTGGAAGCCATAGGAACTGCAACCTGGGAGTTATTCCTTTCATTGTTCCATAGCAAAGCATGTAAATGGAGGCGGTCAAAAAATCCCATTTCCTGAATGGATTTTCCTCGGGTTTTCACCTGCCATATCAGTTCTGTTATACTCATAGAAATGATTTGAACAGTTTTAGAAATTTGAGTGTTTTCTATCAAAATCTACCAATTATATGCATATCCTAGCATCTGGGCCTGAGTAACAGGCAGTTTCCTCTGGGCACGCCAGACTCTCCGAAATTCAGGATACTGCCCCCCTAACCTTATGAAGTTATTAAATAATGCCACTTTAATAATGTTTACATATCTTACATTACTCATCTCATATGTATATACTGTATTTTATGCCATATATTGCACCTTGCCTATGCCGCTCAAGAGAACTGCTCCTTAAAGTAACTAACTTTGGCCTTCTGGATAGTGCCCTTATTTCTCATTTGCCTGAACGAGTCAGCCTGAGTATTCGTGTAAGGGTTTTCCTCCTCTTCGTCTGAGGAGGAGTAAGGATCGGACCAAAGGTGTAACTCTGCCAGATCACGGTCGA
>NC_088421.1:52433442-52435942 GCF_034236695.1 Oncorhynchus nerka | reverse complement strand
CCCTTAACCCCTACCCATAATCCTTAACCCTTAACCCCTACCCTTAACCCATAACCCCTATCCTTAACCCCTACCCATAACCCTTAACCACTAACCCCAAACCCCCAACCCCAAACTCTTAACCCAAACCTCTAACCCTAACCCTTAACCCCTACCCTTAACCCCTAACCCCTACCCGTAACCCCTAACTCCTACCCGTAACCCCTACCCTTAACCCATACCCATAACCCTTAACCCCTACCCATAACCCTTAACCACTAACCCCAACCCCAAACTCTTAATCCAAACCCCTAACCCTTAACCCCTACCCTTAACCCCTACCCGTAACCCCTACCCCTACCCATAACCCTTAACCCCTACCCTTAACCCCTACCCATAACCCTTAACCCTTAACCACTAACCCCCAACCCCAAACTCTTAACCCAAACCCCTTAACCCTAACCCTTAACCCCTACCCTTACCCATAACTCCTAACCCTAACCCTTAACCCCTACCCATAACCCTTAACCCCTACCCTTAACCCCTACCCATAACCCTTAACCCTTAACCACTAACCCCCAACCCCAAACTCTTAACCCAAACCCCTTAACCCTAACCCTTAACCCCTACCCTTAACCCTTACCCATAACCCGTAACCCTAACCCCTAACCCCTAACCCTTAACCCTTAGCCTATAACCTTTATTTATTTAACTTTGGGAATCCAAATGATGCATTCATTCTACTTTCTCCCCTGGATGTGTGTGTGTGTGTGTGTGTGTGTGTGTGTGTGTGTGTGTGCACGTGTGTGTGCATGTGTGTGTTTGTGTGTATGTGTGTGTGTGTGTGCATGTGTGTGTGCGTGCGCGCCTGTGTGTGTGTGTTTGTGTGTGTGCGTGTGCATGTGTGTGTGTGTGTTTGTGTGTGTGTGCATGTGTGTGTGTGTGTTTGTGTGCATGTGTGTGTGCGTGTGCGTGTGTGTTTGTGTGTTTGTGTGCATGTGTGTGTGTGTTTGTGTGTGTGTGTGTGCATGTGTGTGCATGTGTGTGTGTGTGTGCGTGCGTGTGTGTGTGTGTGTGTGCGTGCGTGTGTGTGTTTGCGTGTGTGTGTGTGTGTGTGTGCGTGCATGTGCGTGTGCGTGCGTGTGCGCGTGTGCGTGTGCGTGTGTGTGTGTGTGTGTGTGTGTGTGTGTGTGTAGCCAGGGCCTCTGCCTGCGTCTGACAAGGCGATCCTGGACATTCTGGAACACGACCGCCAGGAGGCGTTAGAAGACAGACAAGACCTGGTCAACAGACTGTATAACCTACATGAGGAGATACGGCAGGCTGAGGAGCTACGAGACAAGGTTATTATAGTAGTATTATAGTAGTACTATAGTAGTATTACTGTACAACCTGCATGAGGAGATACGTCAGGCTGAGGAGCTACGAGACAAGGTTATTATAGTAGTATTATAGTAGTACTATAGTAGTATTACTGTACAACCTGCATGAGGAGATACGGCAGGCGGAGGAGCTACGAGACAAGGTTATTATAGTAGTATTATAGTAGTACTATAGTAGTATTACTGTACAACCTGCATGAGGAGATACGGCAGGCTGAGGAGCTACGAGACAAGGTTATTATAGTAGTATTATAGTAGTACTATAGTAGTATTACTGTACAACCTACATGAGGAGATACGGCAGGCGGAGGAGCTACGAGACAAGGTTATTATAGTAGTATTATAGTAGTACTATAGTAGTATTACTGTACAACCTGCATGAGGAGATACGTCAGGCTGAGGAGCTACGAGACAAGGTTATTATAGTAGTATTATAGTAGTACTATAGTAGTATTACTGTACAACCTGCATGAGGAGATACGGCAGGCTGAGGAGCTACGAGACAAGGTTATTATAGTAGTATTATAGTAGTACTATAGTAGTATTACTGTACAACCTGCATGAGGAGATACGGCAGGCGGAGGAGCTACGAGACAAGGTTATTATAGTAGTATTATAGTAGTACTATAGTAGTATTACTGTACAACCTGCATGAGGAGATACGGCAGGCTGAGGAGCTACGAGACAAGGTTATTATAGTAGTATTATAGTAGTACTATAGTAGTATTACTGTACAACCTGCATGAGGAGATACGGCAGGCGGAGGAGCTACGAGACAAGGTTATTATAGTAGTATTATAGTAGTACTATAGTAGTATTACTGTACAACCTGCATGAGGAGATACGGCAGGCGGAGGAGCTACGAGACAAGGTTATTATAGTAGTATTATAGTAGTACTATAGTAGTATTACTGTACAACCTGCATGAGGAGATACTGCAGGCTGAGGAGCTACGAGACAAAGTTATTATAGTAGTATTATAGTAGTATTAGGTTATACACACACAGGGGAAAAGAAGATGTTGAACAAACTCAAAATATCAAGGCAACCAGCTGCAGTAGGATTTCTATTTCTGAACCAATATACTGTACATTCTCAATATGAATTATGACAATACATACAGTACATACAGTACATGA